>NW_028122588.1:0-101737 GCF_965194805.1 Balaenoptera borealis | reverse complement strand
GAGAACGCGTATAAGTGATATCATAGGATATAGGACTTTTGCTTTCCGACTTACCTCATGTTCTGTGATTATCTCCAAGATCATCTATGGTGTCTCAAAGAGCAGTGTTTCATTGTTTTCCATGGCTAGTATTCATTGTGTACATGGGCCGCTTCTTCTTTTTCCTTTCATCTGTTGATGGACATTTTGGTTGCTTCACTGTCTTGTCTATTGTGAATAAGGCTGCAGTGCAGCTTTTGCAGCCCGGGTCTTCTTCATTCTGGTCTTCTCAGGTGAGAGGCCCATTGGTGCGCCTGCTGGATTGAATGGTACCTCAATTTTTCCTTTTCAACGCAGCTCCTTTCTGTTCTCATTATTAGCGTTTAACCCTTTTACATCTCACCAGCAGCTAGAGGGTACACAGTCTCTAAAACCTCTTCAGCATTGATTGTTTGTAGACTTTTTGCCAACGGTCAGTCGACGGGTGTGAGTTGAAAACTTTTTGTAGATTAGATTGCATGAGTCTAATACTTCCTGAGGTTGAGCTTTTATCCATTTTCCTTTCTTTGAAAAGAGAGTGAGTAAAACTTACCTCTTCATACGAGCTTCGTGAACATTTTGCCTGTTTTGATTTTTTTTATCCATTCCCTACTTCAGCACAATTTGAGGGCAGGTGTCCTTTACAGCCCTGAGTCCTTGTGAATGGTAAGTGACCATTAGCTGTGGGTTAAAAGCTGCTGTTGCGGGAATCGGCCACAAGGCGGCAGCATTTCTCCTTTACCAAATCTGGTTACTAGGGCAACAGAGCCTTAGTGGAAGTGGTGTTCTAGGTTGTAAATTAGAATGGAATGTGCGAGGAAAAAGCCCTTTAAGTTATGTCTCATTACTTCTTGTTGGTATTTTAACTTAATTTTTATTTTTTATCACAGCAAACTTGATTACAATGTTTTGTTTGTTCTAGGTGTGCAAGATGTGGTTCTTTCACACATATACATATATCTATTCTTCTTCGGATCCTTTTCCCATGTCTGTTACGACACAATGTTGAGTAGTCTTCTCTTGGTATAGCGTAGGTCTTTGGTGATTATATATTTCACATGTGTTTGTATCTCTCTGTTAACCTCAATACGGTAATGTATCCAATCCTCACACCTTTCCATTTGGTGAACCATAAGTTTTTTAAATGAATCTATGATAGTGTTTCTCTGTGGAAATACCTTTGTTTGTATCATTTTTTCGGTAACACCTATATGTGATAGGATAGGATATGTGTCTTTCGCTTTCTCACTTACTCCAAGCTGCGTGATTACTTCTAGACTCATCTATGGTGCTGCAAATGGCATTGTTTCATTTTTTCACTAGCTCATATTCCATCTGTACATGGAGCAGTTCTTCTTTGTCCACCCATCTGTCGTTGGACTTTTTGGTTACTTCCATATCTTGGCGATTGTTATACTATGCAATGCAGATTTGCGTACCTGTGTCCTTCCAATTCTGTCTTCTTAGGTTATAGGTCCAGGAATAGGTCTGCTGGGTCATATGGTAGCTCAATGTTTACCTTTTAAAGGCACCTCTATTCCGTTCTCTTTAGTGGCTCTTTCCAGGTTACGTCCCACTTAAAGCGGAGGGTATGCATTTCTTCCCAGCACCTTCAGCATTTATTCTTTGTAGTTTTTGCTGATGGTTATTCTGAGTGGTGTGAGCTGATACCTCTTTGTGGTTGAATTTGCATGTGTCTCATAATGCGTTGAAATTGAGCTGTAAGACATGTCCTTTTTATTTTTCCAGCTGTGATGAGAGCTTATTTCTTCAAAGTGTTTTCTTAAAGTATGTGTCACCATTTGAAATATTTTGGCCATGATCTCCCTCAAGACATTTTGAGGGCAGGTTTCATTTACAGCCCTGCAGTACTTGTTCATGTGAAGTGACCATTAGCTCAGGCTTTAAACCTGCTTTTGCAGGTAACGGCCAGAGAGCGGCAATCTTTCTACGTTCCCCTTGCTGGTACTAGGGAAACAGACCTACCGGCCAGTGGTGTTCTTCGGTTATAAATTAGAGTGCAATGTGCCCGGATAAACCCACAAATGTTGATGTCTCCTTGCTTTTCTTTGTTTTTAAATTTAATTTATATTTATTATTAGAGTAATATTCCATTGTGTACGTGGACCACTTCTTCTTGGTGCATTCCTCGGTTGATGGACATTTTCATTGCTTCCAAGTGCTGGCTATGGTAAATATTGCTGGCATACTGGTTTGCCAGCCTGTGACTTTTTGATTCTCATTTTCTCAGGTGATAGGCCAAGCAGTGGTTGTGATTGATGGACTGGTAGCTCAATGTTTCCCTTTTCAAAGCACCTACGTTGTGTTTTCGTTAGTGGCTCTTTACATGCCCCCCCTTACAGCCGAGGGTACGCATTTCTCCACACTCCCTTCACCGTTTATTTTTTGCAGCATTTTTCCTAATGGCCATTCTGACTGCTGTGAGCTGATAGGGTTTTGTAATATGGGTATGCATGTCATGAAAATTTTTAAAATTCATCATATTCCTACGCCTTTTTCTTTTCTCTTAAAAGAAAAAAACCGTGAGTACAATATAGCTCTTGAAATTGTCTTCTTCGAAGGTTGCCCTCTTCTGAATTTTTTGGTCGATTTTTGACCCCAGAAATTTTCTGGAGGCCAGGCGCAATTTACAGAACTGCAAGTTGGTGAAAATTTAGTGACCTTTTGCAGTGGGTTCAAAGCTGCTGTTGTGGGAAACGTCCACAAGGAGGTAGCATTTCTCCATTCCCCAGTCCTGGTTCTAGGGCAGCAGAGCCTTTCTGGAAGTCATTGTCCTAGGTTGTAAATTAGAATGGAATTTGCCAGGAGAAATCCCCATAAGTTTATGTCTCATTACTTCTTCTTGGTTTTTAAAATTTTTTTAATCTGGGTAAAGTTTAGAATACTGTTTGTCCTAGGTGTACACAATCTGGTTCATTTGGACATTATGTATGTCTATTAATGTACAGATCCTCTTCCCATGTAAAATATTACACTGTTCCGTCGACCTCCCTTGTTATATGTTCGGTCTTTTTGATACATGTATATAATATGTATTTGAATATGTATAGTAACACTAATCTTCATTTCTCAATTTCCCCCCTCCTTTCCTTTTAGATGAGCATAGTTTGTGTTCTACGCCTGTGAGTGTCTTTCTCTTTAGAAATATGTTCATCTGTGTCAGTTATTAGATAATGCCATAAGTGATAATATAAGATATAGGTCTTTTGCTTTCCGACCTACTTCATGTTTTGTGATTATCTCCAGGCTCATCTATGGTGCCTCAAAGAGCAGTGCTTCAATGTTTTCCATGGCTAATATTCCATTGTGTACATGGACCACTTCTTCTTGGTGCATTCCTCTGTTGATGGACATTTTCGTTGCTTCCAAGTGTTGCCTATGGTAAATATTGCTGGAGTGCAGGATTGCCAGCCTGCGATTTTTGATTTTCATTTTCTCAGGTGATAGACCCAGCAGTGGGTATGATTGATTGATTGGTATGGTAGCTCAACGTTTACCTTTTCAAGGCACCTCAATTGTGCTTTCATTAGTGGCTCTTACCACGTCCCCCTTAGAATCGAGGGTACGCATTTCTCCACAATCACGTCAGCGTTTATCGTTTGCCGCATTTTTGTTGATGGCCATTCTGACTGGTGTGAGCTGATAGGTTTTTGTAATTTGGGTTTACATGTCTGTAAAAATTCCTACAATTCATCCTTTTTCCACGCCTTTTCCTTTTCTGTTAAAAGAAAAAAGAAAAAAGGTGTGAGTACAATATACCTCTTCAAATTTTCTTTTTGGAAGGTTGCACTCTAGAGTTTTTTGGTCGATTTTCGACCTCAGTATCTTTTGGAGGGCAGGTGTCATTTACAGACCTGCAATTGGTGAATATTTAGTGACCTTTTGCAGTGGGTTTAAAGCTGCTGTTGTGGGAAACGGCCACAAGGATGCAGCATTTCTCCATTCCCAAATCTGGGTACTAGGGCAGCAGAGCCGTTCTGGAAGTCGTTTGCCTAGGTTGTAAATTTGAATGGAATGTGCCAGGAGAACCCCCCATAAGTTTATGTCTCATTACTCCTAGTTGGTTGTTTTAATTTTTTCAATTGGGGTAATGGTTAGAATGTTGCTTGTCCAAGGTGTACATACTCTGGTTCATCTACATATTCTATATACCTATTTATGTAGAGATCCTCTTCCCGTGTAAATTATTACACAGTGTTCCGTAAACCTTCCTTGCTATATGGTCGGTCTTTTTGATATATGTATATAATATGTATTTGTATACATATGGTAACGCTAATCTTCATTTATCCATTCCCCCCCACCTTTCCTTGTAGATAAGCATAGTTTTTTTTAATAAGTCTGTGATTGACTTTCTCTGTGGAAATATGTTCATTTGTGTCAGTTACTAGAGAACGCGTATAAGTGATATCATAGGATATAGGACTTTTGCTTTCCGACTTACCTCATGTTCTGTGATTATCTCCAAGATCATCTATGGTGTCTCAAAGAGCAGTGTTTCATTGTTTTCCATGGCTAGTATTCATTGTGTACATGGGCCGCTTCTTCTTTTTCCTTTCATCTGTTGATGGACATTTTGGTTGCTTCACTGTCTTGTCTATTGTGAATAAGGCTGCAGTGCAGCTTTTGCAGCCCGGGTCTTCTTCATTCTGGTCTTCTCAGGTGAGAGGCCCATTGGTGCGCCTGCTGGATTGAATGGTACCTCAATTTTTCCTTTTCAACGCAGCTCCTTTCTGTTCTCATTATTAGCGTTTAACCCTTTTACATCTCACCAGCAGCTAGAGGGTACACAGTTCTCTAAAACCTCTTCAGCATTGATTGTTTGTAGACTTTTTGCCAACGGTCAGTCGACGGGTGTGAGTTGAAAACTTTTTGTAGATTAGATTGCATGAGTCTAATACTTCCTGAGGTTGAGCTTTTATCCATTTTCCTTTCTTTAAAAAGAGAGTGAGTAAAACTTACCTCTTCATACGAGCTTCGTGAACATTTTGCCTGTTTTGAATTTTTTTTATCCATTCCCTACTTCAGCACAATTTGAGGGCAGGTGTCCTTTACAGCCCTGAGTCCTTGTGAATGGTAAGTGACCATTAGCTGTGGGTTAAAAGCTGCTGTTGCGGGAATCGGCCACAAGGCGGCAGCATTTCTCCTTTACCAAATCTGGTTACTAGGGCAACAGAGCCTTAGTGGAAGTGGTGTTCTAGGTTGTAAATTAGAATGGAATGTGCGAGGAAAAAGCCCTTTAAGTTTATGTCTCATTACTTCTTGTTGGTATTTTTAACTTAATTTTTATTTTTTATCACAGCAAACTTGATTACAATGTTTTGTTTGTTCTAGGTGTGCAAGATGTGGTTCTTTCACACATATACATATATCTATTCTTCTTCGGATCCTTTTCCCATGTCTGTTACGACACAATGTTGAGTAGTCTTCTCTTGGTATAGCGTAGGTCTTTGGTGATTATATATTTCACATGTGTTTGTATCTCTCTGTTAACCTCAATACGGTAATGTATCCAATCCTCACACCTTTCCATTTGGTGAACCATAAGTTTTTTAAATGAATCTATGATAGTGTTTCTCTGTGGAAATACCTTTGTTTGTATCATTTTTTCGGTAACACCTATATGTGATAGGATAGGATATGTGTCTTTCGCTTTCTCACTTACTCCAAGCTGCGTGATTACTTCTAGACTCATCTATGGTGCTGCAAATGGCATTGTTTCATTTTTTCACTAGCTCATATTCCATCTGTACATGGAGCAGTTCTTCTTTGTCCACCCATCTGTCGTTGGACTTTTTGGTTACTTCCATATCTTGGCGATTGTTATACTATGCAATGCAGATTTGCGTACCTGTGTCCTTCCAATTCTGTCTTCTTAGGTTATAGGTCCAGGAATAGGTCTGCTGGGTCATATGGTAGCTCAATGTTTACCTTTTAAAGGCACCTCTATTCCGTTCTCTTTAGTGGCTCTTTCCAGGTTACGTCCCACTTAAAGCGGAGGGTATGCATTTCTTCCCAGCACCTTCAGCATTTATTCTTTGTAGTTTTTGCTGATGGTTATTCTGAGTGGTGTGAGCTGATACCTCTTTGTGGTTGAATTTGCATGTGTCTCATAATGCGTTGAAATTGAGCTGTAAGACATGTCCTTTTTATTTTTCCAGCTGTGATGAGAGCTTATTTCTTCAAAGTGTTTTCTTCAAGTATGTGTCACCATTTGAAATATTTTGGCCATGATCTCCCTCAAGACATTTTGAGGGCAGGTTTCATTTACAGCCCTGCAGTACTTGTTCATGTGAAGTGACCATTAGCTCAGGCTTTAAACCTGCTTTTGCAGGTAACGGCCAGAGAGCGGCAATCTTTCTACGTTCCCCTTGCTGGTACTAGGGAAACAGACCTACCGGCCAGTGGTGTTCTTCGGTTATAAATTAGAGTGCAATGTGCCCGGATAAACCCACAAATGTTGATGTCTCCTTGCTTTTCTTTGTTTTTAAATTTAATTTATATTTATTATTAGAGTAATATTCCATTGTGTACGTGGACCACTTCTTCTTGGTGCATTCCTCGGTTGATGGACATTTTCATTGCTTCCAAGTGCTGGCTATGGTAAATATTGCTGGCATACTGGTTTGCCAGCCTGTGACTTTTTGATTCTCATTTTCTCAGGTGATAGGCCAAGCAGTGGTTGTGATTGATGGACTGGTAGCTCAATGTTTCCCTTTTCAAAGCACCTACGTTGTGTTTTCGTTAGTGGCTCTTTACATGCCCCCCCTTACAGCCGAGGGTACGCATTTCTCCACACTCCCTTCACCGTTTATTTTTTGCAGCATTTTTCCTAATGGCCATTCTGACTGCTGTGAGCTGATAGGGTTTTGTAATATGGGTATGCATGTCATGAAAATTTTTAAAATTCATCATATTCCTACGCCTTTTTCTTTTCTCTTAAAAGAAAAAAACCGTGAGTACAATATAGCTCTTGAAATTGTCTTCTTCGAAGGTTGCCCTCTTCTGAATTTTTTGGTCGATTTTTGACCCCAGAAATTTTCTGGAGGCCAGGCGCAATTTACAGAACTGCAAGTTGGTGAAAATTTAGTGACCTTTTGCAGTGGGTTCAAAGCTGCTGTTGTGGGAAACGTCCACAAGGAGGTAGCATTTCTCCATTCCCCAGTCCTGGTTCTAGGGCAGCAGAGCCTTTCTGGAAGTCATTGTCCTAGGTTGTAAATTAGAATGGAATTTGCCAGGAGAAATCCCCATAAGTTTATGTCTCATTACTTCTTCTTGGTTTTTAAAATTTTTTTAATCTGGGTAAAGTTTAGAATACTGTTTGTCCTAGGTGTACACAATCTGGTTCATTTGGACATTATGTATGTCTATTAATGTACAGATCCTCTTCCCATGTAAAATATTACACTGTTCCGTCGACCTCCCTTGTTATATGTTCGGTCTTTTTGATACATGTATATAATATGTATTTGAATATGTATAGTAACACTAATCTTCATTTCTCAATTTCCCCCCTCCTTTCCTTTTAGATGAGCATAGTTTGTGTTCTACGCCTGTGAGTGTCTTTCTCTTTAGAAATATGTTCATCTGTGTCAGTTATTAGATAATGCCATAAGTGATAATATAAGATATAGGTCTTTTGCTTTCCGACCTACTTCATGTTTTGTGATTATCTCCAGGCTCATCTATGGTGCCTCAAAGAGCAGTGCTTCAATGTTTTCCATGGCTAATATTCCATTGTGTACATGGA
Source organism: Balaenoptera borealis (assembly GCF_965194805.1). NCBI lineage: Eukaryota > Metazoa > Chordata > Mammalia > Artiodactyla > Balaenopteridae > Balaenoptera > Balaenoptera borealis. The sequence continues at coordinate 93,948 of NW_028122588.1, read as the reverse complement.
CCACTTCTTCTTGGTGCATTCCTCTGTTGATGGACATTTTCGTTGCTTCCAAGTGTTGCCTATGGTAAATATTGCTGGAGTGCAGGATTGCCAGCCTGCGATTTTTGATTTTCATTTTCTCAGGTGATAGACCCAGCAGTGGGTATGATTGATTGATTGGTATGGTAGCTCAACGTTTACCTTTTCAAGGCACCTCAATTGTGCTTTCATTAGTGGCTCTTACCACGTCCCCCTTAGAATCGAGGGTACGCATTTCTCCACAATCACGTCAGCGTTTATCGTTTGCCGCATTTTTGTTGATGGCCATTCTGACTGGTGTGAGCTGATAGGTTTTTGTAATTTGGGTTTACATGTCTGTAAAAATTCCTACAATTCATCCTTTTTCCACGCCTTTTCCTTTTCTGTTAAAAGAAAAAAGAAAAAAGGTGTGAGTACAATATACCTCTTCAAATTTTCTTTTTGGAAGGTTGCACTCTAGAGTTTTTTGGTCGATTTTCGACCTCAGTATCTTTTGGAGGGCAGGTGTCATTTACAGACCTGCAATTGGTGAATATTTAGTGACCTTTTGCAGTGGGTTTAAAGCTGCTGTTGTGGGAAACGGCCACAAGGATGCAGCATTTCTCCATTCCCAAATCTGGGTACTAGGGCAGCAGAGCCGTTCTGGAAGTCGTTTGCCTAGGTTGTAAATTTGAATGGAATGTGCCAGGAGAACCCCCCATAAGTTTATGTCTCATTACTCCTAGTTGGTTGTTTTAATTTTTTCAATTGGGGTAATGGTTAGAATGTTGCTTGTCCAAGGTGTACATACTCTGGTTCATCTACATATTCTATATACCTATTTATGTAGAGATCCTCTTCCCGTGTAAATTATTACACAGTGTTCCGTAAACCTTCCTTGCTATATGGTCGGTCTTTTTGATATATGTATATAATATGTATTTGTATACATATGGTAACGCTAATCTTCATTTATCCATTCCCCCCCACCTTTCCTTGTAGATAAGCATAGTTTTTTTTAATAAGTCTGTGATTGACTTTCTCTGTGGAAATATGTTCATTTGTGTCAGTTACTAGAGAACGCGTATAAGTGATATCATAGGATATAGGACTTTTGCTTTCCGACTTACCTCATGTTCTGTGATTATCTCCAAGATCATCTATGGTGTCTCAAAGAGCAGTGTTTCATTGTTTTCCATGGCTAGTATTCATTGTGTACATGGGCCGCTTCTTCTTTTTCCTTTCATCTGTTGATGGACATTTTGGTTGCTTCACTGTCTTGTCTATTGTGAATAAGGCTGCAGTGCAGCTTTTGCAGCCCGGGTCTTCTTCATTCTGGTCTTCTCAGGTGAGAGGCCCATTGGTGCGCCTGCTGGATTGAATGGTACCTCAATTTTTCCTTTTCAACGCAGCTCCTTTCTGTTCTCATTATTAGCGTTTAACCCTTTTACATCTCACCAGCAGCTAGAGGGTACACAGTTCTCTAAAACCTCTTCAGCATTGATTGTTTGTAGACTTTTTGCCAACGGTCAGTCGACGGGTGTGAGTTGAAAACTTTTTGTAGATTAGATTGCATGAGTCTAATACTTCCTGAGGTTGAGCTTTTATCCATTTTCCTTTCTTTGAAAAGAGAGTGAGTAAAACTTACCTCTTCATACGAGCTTCGTGAACATTTTGCCTGTTTTGAATTTTTTTTATCCATTCCCTACTTCAGCACAATTTGAGGGCAGGTGTCCTTTACAGCCCTGAGTCCTTGTGAATGGTAAGTGACCATTAGCTGTGGGTTAAAAGCTGCTGTTGCGGGAATCGGCCACAAGGCGGCAGCATTTCTCCTTTACCAAATCTGGTTACTAGGGCAACAGAGCCTTAGTGGAAGTGGTGTTCTAGGTTGTAAATTAGAATGGAATGTGCGAGGAAAAAGCCCTTTAAGTTTATGTCTCATTACTTCTTGTTGGTATTTTTAACTTAATTTTTATTTTTTATCACAGCAAACTTGATTACAATGTTTTGTTTGTTCTAGGTGTGCAAGATGTGGTTCTTTCACACATATACATATATCTATTCTTCTTCGGATCCTTTTCCCATGTCTGTTACGACACAATGTTGAGTAGTCTTCTCTTGGTATAGCGTAGGTCTTTGGTGATTATATATTTCACATGTGTTTGTATCTCTCTGTTAACCTCAATACGGTAATGTATCCAATCCTCACACCTTTCCATTTGGTGAACCATAAGTTTTTTAAATGAATCTATGATAGTGTTTCTCTGTGGAAATACCTTTGTTTGTATCATTTTTTCGGTAACACCTATATGTGATAGGATAGGATATGTGTCTTTCGCTTTCTCACTTACTCCAAGCTGCGTGATTACTTCTAGACTCATCTATGGTGCTGCAAATGGCATTGTTTCATTTTTTCACTAGCTCATATTCCATCTGTACATGGAGCAGTTCTTCTTTGTCCACCCATCTGTCGTTGGACTTTTTGGTTACTTCCATATCTTGGCGATTGTTATACTATGCAATGCAGATTTGCGTACCTGTGTCCTTCCAATTCTGTCTTCTTAGGTTATAGGTCCAGGAATAGGTCTGCTGGGTCATATGGTAGCTCAATGTTTACCTTTTAAAGGCACCTCTATTCCGTTCTCTTTAGTGGCTCTTTCCAGGTTACGTCCCACTTAAAGCGGAGGGTATGCATTTCTTCCCAGCACCTTCAGCATTTATTCTTTGTAGTTTTTGCTGATGGTTATTCTGAGTGGTGTGAGCTGATACCTCTTTGTGGTTGAATTTGCATGTGTCTCATAATGCGTTGAAATTGAGCTGTAAGACATGTCCTTTTTATTTTTCCAGCTGTGATGAGAGCTTATTTCTTCAAAGTGTTTTCTTCAAGTATGTGTCACCATTTGAAATATTTTGGCCATGATCTCCCTCAAGACATTTTGAGGGCAGGTTTCATTTACAGCCCTGCAGTACTTGTTCATGTGAAGTGACCATTAGCTCAGGCTTTAAACCTGCTTTTGCAGGTAACGGCCAGAGAGCGGCAATCTTTCTACGTTCCCCTTGCTGGTACTAGGGAAACAGACCTACCGGCCAGTGGTGTTCTTCGGTTATAAATTAGAGTGCAATGTGCCCGGATAAACCCACAAATGTTGATGTCTCCTTGCTTTTCTTTGTTTTTAAATTTAATTTATATTTATTATTAGAGTAATATTCCATTGTGTACGTGGACCACTTCTTCTTGGTGCATTCCTCGGTTGATGGACATTTTCATTGCTTCCAAGTGCTGGCTATGGTAAATATTGCTGGCATACTGGTTTGCCAGCCTGTGACTTTTTGATTCTCATTTTCTCAGGTGATAGGCCAAGCAGTGGTTGTGATTGATGGACTGGTAGCTCAATGTTTCCCTTTTCAAAGCACCTACGTTGTGTTTTCGTTAGTGGCTCTTTACATGCCCCCCCTTACAGCCGAGGGTACGCATTTCTCCACACTCCCTTCACCGTTTATTTTTTGCAGCATTTTTCCTAATGGCCATTCTGACTGCTGTGAGCTGATAGGGTTTTGTAATATGGGTATGCATGTCATGAAAATTTTTAAAATTCATCATATTCCTACGCCTTTTTCTTTTCTCTTAAAAGAAAAAAACCGTGAGTACAATATAGCTCTTGAAATTGTCTTCTTCGAAGGTTGCCCTCTTCTGAATTTTTTGGTCGATTTTTGACCCCAGAAATTTTCTGGAGGCCAGGCGCAATTTACAGAACTGCAAGTTGGTGAAAATTTAGTGACCTTTTGCAGTGGGTTCAAAGCTGCTGTTGTGGGAAACGTCCACAAGGAGGTAGCATTTCTCCATTCCCCAGTCCTGGTTCTAGGGCAGCAGAGCCTTTCTGGAAGTCATTGTCCTAGGTTGTAAATTAGAATGGAATTTGCCAGGAGAAATCCCCATAAGTTTATGTCTCATTACTTCTTCTTGGTTTTTAAAATTTTTTTAATCTGGGTAAAGTTTAGAATACTGTTTGTCCTAGGTGTACACAATCTGGTTCATTTGGACATTATGTATGTCTATTAATGTACAGATCCTCTTCCCATGTAAAATATTACACTGTTCCGTCGACCTCCCTTGTTATATGTTCGGTCTTTTTGATACATGTATATAATATGTATTTGAATATGTATAGTAACACTAATCTTCATTTCTCAATTTCCCCCCTCCTTTCCTTTTAGATGAGCATAGTTTGTGTTCTACGCCTGTGAGTGTCTTTCTCTTTAGAAATATGTTCATCTGTGTCAGTTATTAGATAATGCCATAAGTGATAATATAAGATATAGGTCTTTTGCTTTCCGACCTACTTCATGTTTTGTGATTATCTCCAGGCTCATCTATGGTGCCTCAAAGAGCAGTGCTTCAATGTTTTCCATGGCTAATATTCCATTGTGTACATGGACCACTTCTTCTTGGTGCATTCCTCTGTTGATGGACATTTTCGTTGCTTCCAAGTGTTGCCTATGGTAAATATTGCTGGAGTGCAGGATTGCCAGCCTGCGATTTTTGATTTTCATTTTCTCAGGTGATAGACCCAGCAGTGGGTATGATTGATTGATTGGTATGGTAGCTCAACGTTTACCTTTTCAAGGCACCTCAATTGTGCTTTCATTAGTGGCTCTTACCACGTCCCCCTTAGAATCGAGGGTACGCATTTCTCCACAATCACGTCAGCGTTTATCGTTTGCCGCATTTTTGTTGATGGCCATTCTGACTGGTGTGAGCTGATAGGTTTTTGTAATTTGGGTTTACATGTCTGTAAAAATTCCTACAATTCATCCTTTTTCCACGCCTTTTCCTTTTCTGTTAAAAGAAAAAAGAAAAAAGGTGTGAGTACAATATACCTCTTCAAATTTTCTTTTTGGAAGGTTGCACTCTAGAGTTTTTTGGTCGATTTTCGACCTCAGTATCTTTTGGAGGGCAGGTGTCATTTACAGACCTGCAATTGGTGAATATTTAGTGACCTTTTGCAGTGGGTTTAAAGCTGCTGTTGTGGGAAACGGCCACAAGGATGCAGCATTTCTCCATTCCCAAATCTGGGTACTAGGGCAGCAGAGCCGTTCTGGAAGTCGTTTGCCTAGGTTGTAAATTTGAATGGAATGTGCCAGGAGAACCCCCCATAAGTTTATGTCTCATTACTCCTAGTTGGTTGTTTTAATTTTTTCAATTGGGGTAATGGTTAGAATGTTGCTTGTCCAAGGTGTACATACTCTGGTTCATCTACATATTCTATATACCTATTTATGTAGAGATCCTCTTCCCGTGTAAATTATTACACAGTGTTCCGTAAACCTTCCTTGCTATATGGTCGGTCTTTTTGATATATGTATATAATATGTATTTGTATACATATGGTAACGCTAATCTTCATTTATCCATTCCCCCCCACCTTTCCTTGTAGATAAGCATAGTTTTTTTTAATAAGTCTGTGATTGACTTTCTCTGTGGAAATATGTTCATTTGTGTCAGTTACTAGAGAACGCGTATAAGTGATATCATAGGATATAGGACTTTTGCTTTCCGACTTACCTCATGTTCTGTGATTATCTCCAAGATCATCTATGGTGTCTCAAAGAGCAGTGTTTCATTGTTTTCCATGGCTAGTATTCATTGTGTACATGGGCCGCTTCTTCTTTTTCCTTTCATCTGTTGATGGACATTTTGGTTGCTTCACTGTCTTGTCTATTGTGAATAAGGCTGCAGTGCAGCTTTTGCAGCCCGGGTCTTCTTCATTCTGGTCTTCTCAGGTGAGAGGCCCATTGGTGCGCCTGCTGGATTGAATGGTACCTCAATTTTTCCTTTTCAACGCAGCTCCTTTCTGTTCTCATTATTAGCGTTTAACCCTTTTACATCTCACCAGCAGCTAGAGGGTACACAGTTCTCTAAAACCTCTTCAGCATTGATTGTTTGTAGACTTTTTGCCAACGGTCAGTCGACGGGTGTGAGTTGAAAACTTTTTGTAGATTAGATTGCATGAGTCTAATACTTCCTGAGGTTGAGCTTTTATCCATTTTCCTTTCTTTGAAAAGAGAGTGAGTAAAACTTACCTCTTCATACGAGCTTCGTGAACATTTTGCCTGTTTTGAATTTTTTTTATCCATTCCCTACTTCAGCACAATTTGAGGGCAGGTGTCCTTTACAGCCCTGAGTCCTTGTGAATGGTAAGTGACCATTAGCTGTGGGTTAAAAGCTGCTGTTGCGGGAATCGGCCACAAGGCGGCAGCATTTCTCCTTTACCAAATCTGGTTACTAGGGCAACAGAGCCTTAGTGGAAGTGGTGTTCTAGGTTGTAAATTAGAATGGAATGTGCGAGGAAAAAGCCCTTTAAGTTTATGTCTCATTACTTCTTGTTGGTATTTTTAACTTAATTTTTATTTTTTATCACAGCAAACTTGATTACAATGTTTTGTTTGTTCTAGGTGTGCAAGATGTGGTTCTTTCACACATATACATATATCTATTTTTCTTCGGATCCTTTTCCCATGTCTGTTACGACACAATGTTGAGTAGTCTTCTCTTGGTATAGCGTAGGTCTTTGGTGATTATATATTTCACATGTGTTTGTATCTCTCTGTTAACCTCAATACGGTAATGTATCCAATCCTCACACCTTTCCATTTGGTGAACCATAAGTTTTTTAAATGAATCTATGATAATGTTTCTCTGTGGAAATACCTTTGTTTGTATCATTTTTTCGGTAACACCTATATGTGATAGGATAGGATATGTGTCTTTCGCTTTCTCACTTACTCCAAGCTGCGTGATTACTTCTAGACTCATCTATGGTGCTGCAAATGGCATTGTTTCATTTTTTCACTAGCTCATATTCCATCTGTACATGGAGCAGTTCTTCTTTGTCCACCCATCTGTCGTTGGACTTTTTGGTTACTTCCATATCTTGGCGATTGTTATACTATGCAATGCAGATTTGCGTACCTGTGTCCTTCCAATTCTGTCTTCTTAGGTTATAGGTCCAGGAATAGGTCTGCTGGGTCATATGGTAGCTCAATGTTTACCTTTTAAAGGCACCTCTATTCCGTTCTCTTTAGTGGCTCTTTCCAGGTTACGTCCCACTTAAAGCGGAGGGTATGCATTTCTTCCCAGCACCTTCAGCATTTATTCTTTGTAGTTTTTGCTGATGGTTATTCTGAGTGGTGTGAGCTGATACCTCTTTGTGGTTGAATTTGCATGTGTCTCATAATGCGTTGAAATTGAGCTGTAAGACATGTCCTTTTTATTTTTCCAGCTGTGATGAGAGCTTATTTCTTCAAAGTGTTTTCTTCAAGTATGTGTCACCATTTGAAATATTTTGGCCATGATCTCCCTCAAGACATTTTGAGGGCAGGTTTCATTTACAGCCCTGCAGTACTTGTTCATGTGAAGTGACCATTAGCTCAGGCTTTAAACCTGCTTTTGCAGGTAACGGCCAGAGAGCGGCAATCTTTCTACGTTCCCCTTGCTGGTACTAGGGAAACAGACCTACCGGCCAGTGGTGTTCTTCGGTTATAAATTAGAGTGCAATGTGCCCGGATAAACCCACAAATGTTGATGTCTCCTTGCTTTTCTTTGTTTTTAAATTTAATTTATATTTATTATTAGAGTAATATTCCATTGTGTACGTGGACCACTTCTTCTTGGTGCATTCCTCGGTTGATGGACATTTTCATTGCTTCCAAGTGCTGGCTATGGTAAATATTGCTGGCATACTGGTTTGCCAGCCTGTGACTTTTTGATTCTCATTTTCTCAGGTGATAGGCCAAGCAGTGGTTGTGATTGATGGACTGGTAGCTCAATGTTTCCCTTTTCAAAGCACCTACGTTGTGTTTTCGTTAGTGGCTCTTTACATGCCCCCCCTTACAGCCGAGGGTACGCATTTCTCCACACTCCCTTCACCGTTTATTTTTTGCAGCATTTTTCCTAATGGCCATTCTGACTGCTGTGAGCTGATAGGGTTTTGTAATATGGGTATGCATGTCATGAAAATTTTTAAAATTCATCATATTCCTACGCCTTTTTCTTTTCTCTTAAAAGAAAAAAACCGTGAGTACAATATAGCTCTTGAAATTGTCTTCTTCGAAGGTTGCCCTCTTCTGAATTTTTTGGTCGATTTTTGACCCCAGAAATTTTCTGGAGGCCAGGCGCAATTTACAGAACTGCAAGTTGGTGAAAATTTAGTGACCTTTTGCAGTGGGTTCAAAGCTGCTGTTGTGGGAAACGTCCACAAGGAGGTAGCATTTCTCCATTCCCCAGTCCTGGTTCTAGGGCAGCAGAGCCTTTCTGGAAGTCATTGTCCTAGGTTGTAAATTAGAATGGAATTTGCCAGGAGAAATCCCCATAAGTTTATGTCTCATTACTTCTTCTTGGTTTTTAAAATTTTTTTAATCTGGGTAAAGTTTAGAATACTGTTTGTCCTAGGTGTACACAATCTGGTTCATTTGGACATTATGTATGTCTATTAATGTACAGATCCTCTTCCCATGTAAAATATTACACTGTTCCGTCGACCTCCCTTGTTATATGTTCGGTCTTTTTGATACATGTATATAATATGTATTTGAATATGTATAGTAACACTAATCTTCATTTCTCAATTTCCCCCCTCCTTTCCTTTTAGATGAGCATAGTTTGTGTTCTACGCCTGTGAGTGTCTTTCTCTTTAGAAATATGTTCATCTGTGTCAGTTATTAGATAATGCCATAAGTGATAATATAAGATATAGGTCTTTTGCTTTCCGACCTACTTCATGTTTTGTGATTATCTCCAGGCTCATCTATGGTGCCTCAAAGAGCAGTGCTTCAATGTTTTCCATGGCTAATATTCCATTGTGTACATGGACCACTTCTTCTTGGTGCATTCCTCTGTTGATGGACATTTTCGTTGCTTCCAAGTGTTGCCTATGGTAAATATTGCTGGAGTGCAGGATTGCCAGCCTGCGATTTTTGATTTTCATTTTCTCAGGTGATAGACCCAGCAGTGGGTATGATTGATTGATTGGTATGGTAGCTCAACGTTTACCTTTTCAAGGCACCTCAATTGTGCTTTCATTAGTGGCTCTTACCACGTCCCCCTTAGAATCGAGGGTACGCATTTCTCCACAATCACGTCAGCGTTTATCGTTTGCCGCATTTTTGTTGATGGCCATTCTGACTGGTGTGAGCTGATAGGTTTTTGTAATTTGGGTTTACATGTCTGTAACAATTCCTACAATTCATCCTTTTTCCACGCCTTTTCCTTTTCTGTTAAAAGAAAAAAGAAAAAAGGTGTGAGTACAATATACCTCTTCAAATTTTCTTTTTGGAAGGTTGCACTCTAGAGTTTTTTGGTCGATTTTCGACCTCAGTATCTTTTGGAGGGCAGGTGTCATTTACAGACCTGCAATTGGTGAATATTTAGTGACCTTTTGCAGTGGGTTTAAAGCTGCTGTTGTGGGAAACGGCCACAAGGATGCAGCATTTCTCCATTCCCAAATCTGGGTACTAGGGCAGCAGAGCCGTTCTGGAAGTCGTTTGCCTAGGTTGTAAATTTGAATGGAATGTGCCAGGAGAACCCCCCATAAGTTTATGTCTCATTACTCCTAGTTGGTTGTTTTAATTTTTTCAATTGGGGTAATGGTTAGAATGTTGCTTGTCCAAGGTGTACATACTCTGGTTCATCTACATATTCTATATACCTATTTATGTAGAGATCCTCTTCCCGTGTAAATTATTACACAGTGTTCCGTAAACCTTCCTTGCTATATGGTCGGTCTTTTTGATATATGTATATAATATGTATTTGTATACATATGGTAACGCTAATCTTCATTTATCCATTCCCCCCCACCTTTCCTTGTAGATAAGCATAGTTTTTTTTAATAAGTCTGTGATTGACTTTCTCTGTGGAAATATGTTCATTTGTGTCAGTTACTAGAGAACGCGTATAAGTGATATCATAGGATATAGGACTTTTGCTTTCCGACTTACCTCATGTTCTGTGATTATCTCCAAGATCATCTATGGTGTCTCAAAGAGCAGTGTTTCATTGTTTTCCATGGCTAGTATTCATTGTGTACATGGGCCGCTTCTTCTTTTTCCTTTCATCTGTTGATGGACATTTTGGTTGCTTCACTGTCTTGTCTATTGTGAATAAGGCTGCAGTGCAGCTTTTGCAGCCCGGGTCTTCTTCATTCTGGTCTTCTCAGGTGAGAGGCCCATTGGTGCGCCTGCTGGATTGAATGGTACCTCAATTTTTCCTTTTCAACGCAGCTCCTTTCTGTTCTCATTATTAGCGTTTAACCCTTTTACATCTCACCAGCAGCTAGAGGGTACACAGTTCTCTAAAACCTCTTCAGCATTGATTGTTTGTAGACTTTTTGCCAACGGTCAGTCGACGGGTGTGAGTTGAAAACTTTTTGTAGATTAGATTGCATGAGTCTAATACTTCCTGAGGTTGAGCTTTTATCCATTTTCCTTTCTTTAAAAAGAGAGTGAGTAAAACTTACCTCTTCATACGAGCTTCGTGAACATTTTGCCTGTTTTGAATTTTTTTTATCCATTCCCTACTTCAGCACAATTTGAGGGCAGGTGTCCTTTACAGCCCTGAGTCCTTGTGAATGGTAAGTGACCATTAGCTGTGGGTTAAAAGCTGCTGTTGCGGGAATCGGCCACAAGGCGGCAGCATTTCTCCTTTACCAAATCTGGTTACTAGGGCAACAGAGCCTTAGTGGAAGTGGTGTTCTAGGTTGTAAATTAGAATGGAATGTGCGAGGAAAAAGCCCTTTAAGTTTATGTCTCATTACTTCTTGTTGGTATTTTTAACTTAATTTTTATTTTTTATCACAGCAAACTTGATTACAATGTTTTGTTTGTTCTAGGTGTGCAAGATGTGGTTCTTTCACACATATACATATATCTATTTTTCTTCGGATCCTTTTCCCATGTCTGTTACGACACAATGTTGAGTAGTCTTCTCTTGGTATAGCGTAGGTCTTTGGTGATTATATATTTCACATGTGTTTGTATCTCTCTGTTAACCTCAATACGGTAATGTATCCAATCCTCACACCTTTCCATTTGGTGAACCATAAGTTTTTTAAATGAATCTATGATAGTGTTTCTCTGTGGAAATACCTTTGTTTGTATCATTTTTTCGGTAACACCTATATGTGATAGGATAGGATATGTGTCTTTCGCTTTCTCACTTACTCCAAGCTGCGTGATTACTTCTAGACTCATCTATGGTGCTGCAAATGGCATTGTTTCATTTTTTCACTAGCTCATATTCCATCTGTACATGGAGCAGTTCTTCTTTGTCCACCCATCTGTCGTTGGACTTTTTGGTTACTTCCATATCTTGGCGATTGTTATACTATGCAATGCAGATTTGCGTACCTGTGTCCTTCCAATTCTGTCTTCTTAGGTTATAGGTCCAGGAATAGGTCTGCTGGGTCATATGGTAGCTCAATGTTTACCTTTTAAAGGCACCTCTATTCCGTTCTCTTTAGTGGCTCTTTCCAGGTTACGTCCCACTTAAAGCGGAGGGTATGCATTTCTTCCCAGCACCTTCAGCATTTATTCTTTGTAGTTTTTGCTGATGGTTATTCTGAGTGGTGTGAGCTGATACCTCTTTGTGGTTGAATTTGCATGTGTCTCATAATGCGTTGAAATTGAGCTGTAAGACATGTCCTTTTTATTTTTCCAGCTGTGATGAGAGCTTATTTCTTCAAAGTGTTTTCTTCAAGTATGTGTCACCATTTGAAATATTTTGGCCATGATCTCCCTCAAGACATTTTGAGGGCAGGTTTCATTTACAGCCCTGCAGTACTTGTTCATGTGAAGTGACCATTAGCTCAGGCTTTAAACCTGCTTTTGCAGGTAACGGCCAGAGAGCGGCAATCTTTCTACGTTCCCCTTGCTGGTACTAGGGAAACAGACCTACCGGCCAGTGGTGTTCTTCGGTTATAAATTAGAGTGCAATGTGCCCGGATAAACCCACAAATGTTGATGTCTCCTTGCTTTTCTTTGTTTTTAAATTTAATTTATATTTATTATTAGAGTAATATCCCATTGTGTACGTGGACCACTTCTTCTTGGTGCATTCCTCGGTTGATGGACATTTTCATTGCTTCCAAGTGCTGGCTATGGTAAATATTGCTGGCATACTGGTTTGCCAGCCTGTGACTTTTTGATTCTCATTTTCTCAGGTGATAGGCCAAGCAGTGGTTGTGATTGATGGACTGGTAGCTCAATGTTTCCCTTTTCAAAGCACCTACGTTGTGTTTTCGTTAGTGGCTCTTTACATGCCCCCCCTTACAGCCGAGGGTACGCATTTCTCCACACTCCCTTCACCGTTTATTTTTTGCAGCATTTTTCCTAATGGCCATTCTGACTGCTGTGAGCTGATAGGGTTTTGTAATATGGGTATGCATGTCATGAAAATTTTTAAAATTCATCATATTCCTACGCCTTTTTCTTTTCTCTTAAAAGAAAAAAACCGTGAGTACAATATAGCTCTTGAAATTGTCTTCTTCGAAGGTTGCCCTCTTCTGAATTTTTTGGTCGATTTTTGACCCCAGAAATTTTCTGGAGGCCAGGCGCAATTTACAGAACTGCAAGTTGGTGAAAATTTAGTGACCTTTTGCAGTGGGTTCAAAGCTGCTGTTGTGGGAAACGTCCACAAGGAGGTAGCATTTCTCCATTCCCCAGTCCTGGTTCTAGGGCAGCAGAGCCTTTCTGGAAGTCATTGTCCTAGGTTGTAAATTAGAATGGAATTTGCCAGGAGAAATCCCCATAAGTTTATGTCTCATTACTTCTTCTTGGTTTTTAAAATTTTTTTAATCTGGGTAAAGTTTAGAATACTGTTTGTCCTAGGTGTACACAATCTGGTTCATTTGGACATTATGTATGTCTATTAATGTACAGATCCTCTTCCCATGTAAAATATTACACTGTTCCGTCGACCTCCCTTGTTATATGTTCGGTCTTTTTGATACATGTATATAATATGTATTTGAATATGTATAGTAACACTAATCTTCATTTCTCAATTTCCCCCCTCCTTTCCTTTTAGATGAGCATAGTTTGTGTTCTACGCCTGTGAGTGTCTTTCTCTTTAGAAATATGTTCATCTGTGTCAGTTATTAGATAATGCCATAAGTGATAATATAAGATATAGGTCTTTTGCTTTCCGACCTACTTCATGTTTTGTGATTATCTCCAGGCTCATCTATGGTGCCTCAAAGAGCAGTGCTTCAATGTTTTCCATGGCTAATATTCCATTGTGTACATGGACCACTTCTTCTTGGTGCATTCCTCTGTTGATGGACATTTTCGTTGCTTCCAAGTGTTGCCTATGGTAAATATTGCTGGAGTGCAGGATTGCCAGCCTGCGATTTTTGATTTTCATTTTCTCAGGTGATAGACCCAGCAGTGGGTATGATTGATTGATTGGTATGGTAGCTCAACGTTTACCTTTTCAAGGCACCTCAATTGTGCTTTCATTAGTGGCTCTTACCACGTCCCCCTTAGAATCGAGGGTACGCATTTCTCCACAATCACGTCAGCGTTTATCGTTTGCCGCATTTTTGTTGATGGCCATTCTGACTGGTGTGAGCTGATAGGTTTTTGTAATTTGGGTTTACATGTCTGTAACAATTCCTACAATTCATCCTTTTTCCACGCCTTTTCCTTTTCTGTTAAAAGAAAAAAGAAAAAAGGTGTGAGTACAATATACCTCTTCAAATTTTCTTTTTGGAAGGTTGCACTCTAGAGTTTTTTGGTCGATTTTCGACCTCAGTATCTTTTGGAGGGCAGGTGTCATTTACAGACCTGCAATTGGTGAATATTTAGTGACCTTTTGCAGTGGGTTTAAAGCTGCTGTTGTGGGAAACGGCCACAAGGATGCAGCATTTCTCCATTCCCAAATCTGGGTACTAGGGCAGCAGAGCCGTTCTGGAAGTCGTTTGCCTAGGTTGTAAATTTGAATGGAATGTGCCAGGAGAACCCCCCATAAGTTTATGTCTCATTACTCCTAGTTGGTTGTTTTAATTTTTTCAATTGGGGTAATGGTTAGAATGTTGCTTGTCCAAGGTGTACATACTCTGGTTCATCTACATATTCTATATACCTATTTATGTAGAGATCCTCTTCCCGTGTAAATTATTACACAGTGTTCCGTAAACCTTCCTTGCTATATGGTCGGTCTTTTTGATATATGTATATAATATGTATTTGTATACATATGGTAACGCTAATCTTCATTTATCCATTCCCCCCCACCTTTCCTTGTAGATAAGCATAGTTTTTTTTAATAAGTCTGTGATTGACTTTCTCTGTGGAAATATGTTCATTTGTGTCAGTTACTAGAGAACGCGTATAAGTGATATCATAGGATATAGGACTTTTGCTTTCCGACTTACCTCATGTTCTGTGATTATCTCCAAGATCATCTATGGTGTCTCAAAGAGCAGTGTTTCATTGTTTTCCATGGCTAGTATTCATTGTGTACATGGGCCGCTTCTTCTTTTTCCTTTCATCTGTTGATGGACATTTTGGTTGCTTCACTGTCTTGTCTATTGTGAATAAGGCTGCAGTGCAGCTTTTGCAGCCCGGGTCTTCTTCATTCTGGTCTTCTCAGGTGAGAGGCCCATTGGTGCGCCTGCTGGATTGAATGGTACCTCAATTTTTCCTTTTCAACGCAGCTCCTTTCTGTTCTCATTATTAGCGTTTAACCCTTTTACATCTCACCAGCAGCTAGAGGGTACACAGTTCTCTAAAACCTCTTCAGCATTGATTGTTTGTAGACTTTTTGCCAACGGTCAGTCGACGGGTGTGAGTTGAAAACTTTTTGTAGATTAGATTGCATGAGTCTAATACTTCCTGAGGTTGAGCTTTTATCCATTTTCCTTTCTTTAAAAAGAGAGTGAGTAAAACTTACCTCTTCATACGAGCTTCGTGAACATTTTGCCTGTTTTGAATTTTTTTTATCCATTCCCTACTTCAGCACAATTTGAGGGCAGGTGTCCTTTACAGCCCTGAGTCCTTGTGAATGGTAAGTGACCATTAGCTGTGGGTTAAAAGCTGCTGTTGCGGGAATCGGCCACAAGGCGGCAGCATTTCTCCTTTACCAAATCTGGTTACTAGGGCAACAGAGCCTTAGTGGAAGTGGTGTTCTAGGTTGTAAATTAGAATGGAATGTGCGAGGAAAAAGCCCTTTAAGTTTATGTCTCATTACTTCTTGTTGGTATTTTTAACTTAATTTTTATTTTTTATCACAGCAAACTTGATTACAATGTTTTGTTTGTTCTAGGTGTGCAAGATGTGGTTCTTTCACACATATACATATATCTATTTTTCTTCGGATCCTTTTCCCATGTCTGTTACGACACAATGTTGAGTAGTCTTCTCTTGGTATAGCGTAGGTCTTTGGTGATTATATATTTCACATGTGTTTGTATCTCTCTGTTAACCTCAATACGGTAATGTATCCAATCCTCACACCTTTCCATTTGGTGAACCATAAGTTTTTTAAATGAATCTATGATAGTGTTTCTCTGTGGAAATACCTTTGTTTGTATCATTTTTTCGGTAACACCTATATGTGATAGGATAGGATATGTGTCTTTCGCTTTCTCACTTACTCCAAGCTGCGTGATTACTTCTAGACTCATCTATGGTGCTGCAAATGGCATTGTTTCATTTTTTCACTAGCTCATATTCCATCTGTACAGGTAGCAGTTCTTCTTTGTCCACCCATCTGTCGTTGGACTTTTTGGTTACTTCCATATCTTGGCGATTGTTATACTATGCAATGCAGATTTGCGTACCTGTGTCCTTCCAATTCTGTCTTCTTAGGTTATAGGTCCAGGAATAGGTCTGCTGGGTCATATGGTAGCTCAATGTTTACCTTTTAAAGGCACCTCTATTCCGTTCTCTTTAGTGGCTCTTTCCAGGTTACGTCCCACTTAAAGCGGAGGGTATGCATTTCTTCCCAGCACCTTCAGCATTTATTCTTTGTAGTTTTTGCTGATGGTTATTCTGAGTGGTGTGAGCTGATACCTCTTTGTGGTTGAATTTGCATGTGTCTCATAATGCGTTGAAATTGAGCTGTAAGACATGTCCTTTTTATTTTTCCAGCTGTGATGAGAGCTTATTTCTTCAAAGTGTTTTCTTAAAGTATGTGTCACCATTTGAAATATTTTGGCCATGATCTCCCTCAAGACATTTTGAGGGCAGGTTTCATTTACAGCCCTGCAGTACTTGTTCATATGAAGTGACCATTAGCTCAGGCTTTAAACCTGCTTTTGCAGGTAACGGCCAGAGAGCGGCAATCTTTCTACGTTCCCCTTGCTGGTACTAGGGAAACAGACCTACCGGCCAGTGGTGTTCTTCGGTTATAAATTAGAGTGCAATGTGCCCGGATAAACCCACAAATGTTGATGTCTCCTTGCTTTTCTTTGTTTTTAAATTTAATTTATATTTATTATTAGAGTAATATCCCATTGTGTACGTGGACCACTTCTTCTTGGTGCATTCCTCGGTTGATGGACATTTTCATTGCTTCCAAGTGCTGGCTATGGTAAATATTGCTGGCATACTGGTTTGCCAGCCTGTGACTTTTTGATTCTCATTTTCTCAGGTGATAGGCCAAGCAGTGGTTGTGATTGATGGACTGGTAGCTCAATGTTTCCCTTTTCAAAGCACCTACGTTGTGTTTTCGTTAGTGGCTCTTTACATGCCCCCCCTTACAGCCGAGGGTACGCATTTCTCCACACTCCCTTCACCGTTTATTTTTTGCAGCATTTTTCCTAATGGCCATTCTGACTGCTGTGTGCTGATAGGGTTTTGTAATATGGGTATGCATGTCATGAAAATTTTTAAAATTCATCATATTCCTACGCCTTTTTCTTTTCTCTTAAAAGAAAAAAACCGTGAGTACAATATAGCTCTTGAAATTGTCTTCTTCGAAGGTTGCCCTCTTCTGAATTTTTTGGTCGATTTTTGACCCCAGAAATTTTCTGGAGGCCAGGCGCAATTTACAGAACTGCAAGTTGGTGAAAATTTAGTGACCTTTTGCAGTGGGTTCAAAGCTGCTGTTGTGGGAAACGTCCACAAGGAGGTAGCATTTCTCCATTCCCCAGTCCTGGTTCTAGGGCAGCAGAGCCTTTCTGGAAGTCATTGTCCTAGGTTGTAAATTAGAATGGAATTTGCCAGGAGAAATCCCCATAAGTTTATGTCTCATTACTTCTTCTTGGTTTTTAAAATTTTTTTAATCTGGGTAAAGTTTAGAATACTGTTTGTCCTAGGTGTACACAATCTGGTTCATTTGGACATTATGTATGTCTATTAATGTACAGATCCTCTTCCCATGTAAAATATTACACTGTTCCGTCGACCTCCCTTGTTATATGTTCGGTCTTTTTGATACATGTATATAATATGTATTTGAATATGTATAGTAACACTAATCTTCATTTCTCAATTTCCCCCCTCCTTTCCTTTTAGATGAGCATAGTTTGTGTTCTACGCCTGTGAGTGTCTTTCTCTTTGGAAATATGTTCATCTGTGTCAGTTATTAGATAATGCCATAAGTGATAATATAAGATATAGGTCTTTTGCTTTCCGACCTACTTCATGTTTTGTGATTATCTCCAGGCTCATCTATGGTGCCTCAAAGAGCAGTGCTTCAATGTTTTCCATGGCTAATATTCCATTGTGTACATGGACCACTTCTTCTTGGTGCATTCCTCTGTTGATGGACATTTTCGTTGCTTCCAAGTGTTGCCTATGGTAAATATTGCTGGAGTGCAGGATTGCCAGCCTGCGATTTTTGATTTTCATTTTCTCAGGTGATAGACCCAGCAGTGGGTATGATTGATTGATTGGTATGGTAGCTCAACGTTTACCTTTTCAAGGCACCTCAATTGTGCTTTCATTAGTGGCTCTTACCACGTCCCCCTTAGAATCGAGGGTACGCATTTCTCCACAATCACGTCAGCGTTTATCGTTTGCCGCATTTTTGTTGATGGCCATTCTGACTGGTGTGAGCTGATAGGTTTTTGTAATTTGGGTTTACATGTCTGTAACAATTCCTACAATTCATCCTTTTTCCACGCCTTTTCCTTTTCTGTTAAAAGAAAAAAGAAAAAAGGTGTGAGTACAATATACCTCTTCAAATTTTCTTTTTGGAAGGTTGCACTCTAGAGTTTTTTGGTCGATTTTCGACCTCAGTATCTTTTGGAGGGCAGGTGTCATTTACAGACCTGCAATTGGTGAATATTTAGTGACCTTTTGCAGTGGGTTTAAAGCTGCTGTTGTGGGAAACGGCCACAAGGATGCAGCATTTCTCCATTCCCAAATCTGGGTACTAGGGCAGCAGAGCCGTTCTGGAAGTCGTTTGCCTAGGTTGTAAATTTGAATGGAATGTGCCAGGAGAACCCCCCATAAGTTTATGTCTCATTACTCCTAGTTGGTTGTTTTAATTTTTTCAATTGGGGTAATGGTTAGAATGTTGCTTGTCCAAGGTGTACATACTCTGGTTCATCTACATATTCTATATACCTATTTATGTAGAGATCCTCTTCCCGTGTAAATTATTACACAGTGTTCCGTAAACCTTCCTTGCTATATGGTCGGTCTTTTTGATATATGTATATAATATGTATTTGTATACATATGGTAACGCTAATCTTCATTTATCCATTCCCCCCCACCTTTCCTTGTAGATAAGCATAGTTTTTTTTAATAAGTCTGTGATTGACTTTCTCTGTGGAAATATGTTCATTTGTGTCAGTTACTAGAGAACGCGTATAAGTGATATCATAGGATATAGGACTTTTGCTTTCCGACTTACCTCATGTTCTGTGATTATCTCCAAGATCATCTATGGTGTCTCAAAGAGCAGTGTTTCATTGTTTTCCATGGCTAGTATTCATTGTGTACATGGGCCGCTTCTTCTTTTTCCTTTCATCTGTTGATGGACATTTTGGTTGCTTCACTGTCTTGTCTATTGTGAATAAGGCTGCAGTGCAGCTTTTGCAGCCCGGGTCTTCTTCATTCTGGTCTTCTCAGGTGAGAGGCCCATTGGTGCGCCTGCTGGATTGAATGGTACCTCAATTTTTCCTTTTCAACGCAGCTCCTTTCTGTTCTCATTATTAGCGTTTAACCCTTTTACATCTCACCAGCAGCTAGAGGGTACACAGTTCTCTAAAACCTCTTCAGCATTGATTGTTTGTAGACTTTTTGCCAACGGTCAGTCGACGGGTGTGAGTTGAAAACTTTTTGTAGATTAGATTGCATGAGTCTAATACTTCCTGAGGTTGAGCTTTTATCCATTTTCCTTTCTTTGAAAAGAGAGTGAGTAAAACTTACCTCTTCATACGAGCTTCGTGAACATTTTGCCTGTTTTGAATTTTTTTTATCCATTCCCTACTTCAGCACAATTTGAGGGCAGGTGTCCTTTACAGCCCTGAGTCCTTGTGAATGGTAAGTGACCATTAGCTGTGGGTTAAAAGCTGCTGTTGCGGGAATCGGCCACAAGGCGGCAGCATTTCTCCTTTACCAAATCTGGTTACTAGGGCAACAGAGCCTTAGTGGAAGTGGTGTTCTAGGTTGTAAATTAGAATGGAATGTGCGAGGAAAAAGCCCTTTAAGTTTATGTCTCATTACTTCTTGTTGGTATTTTTAACTTAATTTTTATTTTTTATCACAGCAAACTTGATTACAATGTTTTGTTTGTTCTAGGTGTGCAAGATGTGGTTCTTTCACACATATACATATATCTATTTTTCTTCGGATCCTTTTCCCATGTCTGTTACGACACAATGTTGAGTAGTCTTCTCTTGGTATAGCGTAGGTCTTTGGTGATTATATATTTCACATGTGTTTGTATCTCTCTGTTAACCTCAATACGGTAATGTATCCAATCCTCACACCTTTCCATTTGGTGAACCATAAGTTTTTTAAATGAATCTATGATAGTGTTTCTCTGTGGAAATACCTTTGTTTGTATCATTTTTTCGGTAACACCTATATGTGATAGGATAGGATATGTGTCTTTCGCTTTCTCACTTACTCCAAGCTGCGTGATTACTTCTAGACTCATCTATGGTGCTGCAAATGGCATTGTTTCATTTTTTCACTAGCTCATATTCCATCTGTACATGGAGCAGTTCTTCTTTGTCCACCCATCTGTCGTTGGACTTTTTGGTTACTTCCATATCTTGGCGATTGTTATACTATGCAATGCAGATTTGCGTACCTGTGTCCTTCCAATTCTGTCTTCTTAGGTTATAGGTCCAGGAATAGGTCTGCTGGGTCATATGGTAGCTCAATGTTTACCTTTTAAAGGCACCTCTATTCCGTTCTCTTTAGTGGCTCTTTCCAGGTTACGTCCCACTTAAAGCGGAGGGTATGCATTTCTTCCCAGCACCTTCAGCATTTATTCTTTGTAGTTTTTGCTGATGGTTATTCTGAGTGGTGTGAGCTGATACCTCTTTGTGGTTGAATTTGCATGTGTCTCATAATGCGTTGAAATTGAGCTGTAAGACATGTCCTTTTTATTTTTCCAGCTGTGATGAGAGCTTATTTCTTCAAAGTGTTTTCTTCAAGTATGTGTCACCATTTGAAATATTTTGGCCATGATCTCCCTCAAGACATTTTGAGGGCAGGTTTCATTTACAGCCCTGCAGTACTTGTTCATGTGAAGTGACCATTAGCTCAGGCTTTAAACCTGCTTTTGCAGGTAACGGCCAGAGAGCGGCAATCTTTCTACGTTCCCCTTGCTGGTACTAGGGAAACAGACCTACCGGCCAGTGGTGTTCTTCGGTTATAAATTAGAGTGCAATGTGCCCGGATAAACCCACAAATGTTGATGTCTCCTTGCTTTTCTTTGTTTTTAAATTTAATTTATATTTATTATTAGAGTAATATTCCATTGTGTACGTGGACCACTTCTTCTTGGTGCATTCCTCGGTTGATGGACATTTTCATTGCTTCCAAGTGCTGGCTATGGTAAATATTGCTGGCATACTGGTTTGCCAGCCTGTGACTTTTTGATTCTCATTTTCTCAGGTGATAGGCCAAGCAGTGGTTGTGATTGATGGACTGGTAGCTCAATGTTTCCCTTTTCAAAGCACCTACGTTGTGTTTTCGTTAGTGGCTCTTTACATGCCCCCCCTTACAGCCGAGGGTACGCATTTCTCCACACTCCCTTCACCGTTTATTTTTTGCAGCATTTTTCCTAATGGCCATTCTGACTGCTGTGTGCTGATAGGGTTTTGTAATATGGGTATGCATGTCATGAAAATTTTTAAAATTCATCATATTCCTACGCCTTTTTCTTTTCTCTTAAAAGAAAAAAACCGTGAGTACAATATAGCTCTTGAAATTGTCTTCTTCGAAGGTTGCCCTCTTCTGAATTTTTTGGTCGATTTTTGACCCCAGAAATTTTCTGGAGGCCAGGCGCAATTTACAGAACTGCAAGTTGGTGAAAATTTAGTGACCTTTTGCAGTGGGTTCAAAGCTGCTGTTGTGGGAAACGTCCACAAGGAGGTAGCATTTCTCCATTCCCCAGTCCTGGTTCTAGGGCAGCAGAGCCTTTCTGGAAGTCATTGTCCTAGGTTGTAAATTAGAATGGAATTTGCCAGGAGAAATCCCCATAAGTTTATGTCTCATTACTTCTTCTTGGTTTTTAAAATTTTTTTAATCTGGGTAAAGTTTAGAATACTGTTTGTCCTAGGTGTACACAATCTGGTTCATTTGGACATTATGTATGTCTATTAATGTACAGATCCTCTTCCCATGTAAAATATTACACTGTTCCGTCGACCTCCCTTGTTATATGTTCGGTCTTTTTGATACATGTATATAATATGTATTTGAATATGTATAGTAACACTAATCTTCATTTCTCAATTTCCCCCCTCCTTTCCTTTTAGATGAGCATAGTTTGTGTTCTACGCCTGTGAGTGTCTTTCTCTTTAGAAATATGTTCATCTGTGTCAGTTATTAGATAATGCCATAAGTGATAATATAAGATATAGGTCTTTTGCTTTCCGACCTACTTCATGTTTTGTGATTATCTCCAGGCTCATCTATGGTGCCTCAAAGAGCAGTGCTTCAATGTTTTCCATGGCTAATATTCCATTGTGTACATGGACCACTTCTTCTTGGTGCATTCCTCTGTTGATGGACATTTTCGTTGCTTCCAAGTGTTGCCTATGGTAAATATTGCTGGAGTGCAGGATTGCCAGCCTGCGATTTTTGATTTTCATTTTCTCAGGTGATAGACCCAGCAGTGGGTATGATTGATTGATTGGTATGGTAGCTCAACGTTTACCTTTTCAAGGCACCTCAATTGTGCTTTCATTAGTGGCTCTTACCACGTCCCCCTTAGAATCGAGGGTACGCATTTCTCCACAATCACGTCAGCGTTTATCGTTTGCCGCATTTTTGTTGATGGCCATTCTGACTGGTGTGAGCTGATAGGTTTTTGTAATTTGGGTTTACATGTCTGTAACAATTCCTACAATTCATCCTTTTTCCACGCCTTTTCCTTTTCTGTTAAAAGAAAAAAGAAAAAAGGTGTGAGTACAATATACCTCTTCAAATTTTCTTTTTGGAAGGTTGCACTCTAGAGTTTTTTGGTCGATTTTCGACCTCAGTATCTTTTGGAGGGCAGGTGTCATTTACAGACCTGCAATTGGTGAATATTTAGTGACCTTTTGCAGTGGGTTTAAAGCTGCTGTTGTGGGAAACGGCCACAAGGATGCAGCATTTCTCCATTCCCAAATCTGGGTACTAGGGCAGCAGAGCCGTTCTGGAAGTCGTTTGCCTAGGTTGTAAATTTGAATGGAATGTGCCAGGAGAACCCCCCATAAGTTTATGTCTCATTACTCCTAGTTGGTTGTTTTAATTTTTTCAATTGGGGTAATGGTTAGAATGTTGCTTGTCCAAGGTGTACATACTCTGGTTCATCTACATATTCTATATACCTATTTATGTAGAGATCCTCTTCCCGTGTAAATTATTACACAGTGTTCCGTAAACCTTCCTTGCTATATGGTCGGTCTTTTTGATATATGTATATAATATGTATTTGTATACATATGGTAACGCTAATCTTCATTTATCCATTCCCCCCCACCTTTCCTTGTAGATAAGCATAGTTTTTTTTAATAAGTCTGTGATTGACTTTCTCTGTGGAAATATGTTCATTTGTGTCAGTTACTAGAGAACGCGTATAAGTGATATCATAGGATATAGGACTTTTGCTTTCCGACTTACCTCATGTTCTGTGATTATCTCCAAGATCATCTATGGTGTCTCAAAGAGCAGTGTTTCATTGTTTTCCATGGCTAGTATTCATTGTGTACATGGGCCGCTTCTTCTTTTTCCTTTCATCTGTTGATGGACATTTTGGTTGCTTCACTGTCTTGTCTATTGTGAATAAGGCTGCAGTGCAGCTTTTGCAGCCCGGGTCTTCTTCATTCTGGTCTTCTCAGGTGAGAGGCCCATTGGTGCGCCTGCTGGATTGAATGGTACCTCAATTTTTCCTTTTCAACGCAGCTCCTTTCTGTTCTCATTATTAGCGTTTAACCCTTTTACATCTCACCAGCAGCTAGAGGGTACACAGTTCTCTAAAACCTCTTCAGCATTGATTGTTTGTAGACTTTTTGCCAACGGTCAGTCGACGGGTGTGAGTTGAAAACTTTTTGTAGATTAGATTGCATGAGTCTAATACTTCCTGAGGTTGAGCTTTTATCCATTTTCCTTTCTTTGAAAAGAGAGTGAGTAAAACTTACCTCTTCATACGAGCTTCGTGAACATTTTGCCTGTTTTGAATTTTTTTTATCCATTCCCTACTTCAGCACAATTTGAGGGCAGGTGTCCTTTACAGCCCTGAGTCCTTGTGAATGGTAAGTGACCATTAGCTGTGGGTTAAAAGCTGCTGTTGCGGGAATCGGCCACAAGGCGGCAGCATTTCTCCTTTACCAAATCTGGTTACTAGGGCAACAGAGCCTTAGTGGAAGTGGTGTTCTAGGTTGTAAATTAGAATGGAATGTGCGAGGAAAAAGCCCTTTAAGTTTATGTCTCATTACTTCTTGTTGGTATTTTTAACTTAATTTTTATTTTTTATCACAGCAAACTTGATTACAATGTTTTGTTTGTTCTAGGTGTGCAAGATGTGGTTCTTTCACACATATACATATATCTATTTTTCTTCGGATCCTTTTCCCATGTCTGTTACGACACAATGTTGAGTAGTCTTCTCTTGGTATAGCGTAGGTCTTTGGTGATTATATATTTCACA
Organism: Balaenoptera borealis; assembly: GCF_965194805.1. Classification (NCBI taxonomy): domain Eukaryota; kingdom Metazoa; phylum Chordata; class Mammalia; order Artiodactyla; family Balaenopteridae; genus Balaenoptera; species Balaenoptera borealis. Next base: position 69,629 of record NW_028122588.1, on the reverse strand, counting down.
TGTGTTTGTATCTCTCTGTTAACCTCAATACGGTAATGTATCCAATCCTCACACCTTTCCATTTGGTGAACCATAAGTTTTTTAAATGAATCTATGATAGTGTTTCTCTGTGGAAATACCTTTGTTTGTATCATTTTTTCGGTAACACCTATATGTGATAGGATAGGATATAGGATAGGATATGTGTCTTTCGCTTTCTCACTTACTCCAAGCTGCGTGATTACTTCTAGACTCATCTATGGTGCTGCAAATGGCATTGTTTCATTTTTTCACTAGCTCATATTCCATCTGTACATGGAGCAGTTCTTCTTTGTCCACCCATCTGTCGTTGGACTTTTTGGTTACTTCCATATCTTGGCGATTGTTATACTATGCAATGCAGATTTGCGTACCTGTGTCCTTCCAATTCTGTCTTCTTAGGTTATAGGTCCAGGAATAGGTCTGCTGGGTCATATGGTAGCTCAATGTTTACCTTTTAAAGGCACCTCTATTCCGTTCTCTTTAGTGGCTCTTTCCAGGTTACGTCCACTTAAAGCGGAGGGTATGCATTTCTTCCCAGCACCTTCAGCATTTATTCTTTGTAGTTTTTGCTGATGGTTATTCTGAGTGGTGTGAGCTGATACCTCTTTGTGGTTGAATTTGCATGTGTCTCATAATGCGTTGAAATTGAGCTGTAAGACATGTCCTTTTTATTTTTCAGCTGTGATGAGAGCTTATTTCTTCAAAGTGTTTTCTTCAAGTATGTGTCACCATTTGAAATATTTTGGCCATGATCTCCCTCAAGACATTTTGAGGGCAGGTTTCATTTACAGCCCTGCAGTACTTGTTCATGTGAAGTGACCATTAGCTCAGGCTTTAAACCTGCTTTTGCAGGTAACGGCCAGAGAGCGGCAATCTTTCTACGTTCCCTTGCTGGTACTAGGGAAACAGACCTACCGGCCAGTGGTGTTCTTCGGTTATAAATTAGAGTGCAATGTGCCCGGATAACCCACAAATGTTGATGTCTCCTTGCTTTTCTTTGTTTTTAAATTTAATTTATATTTATTATTAGAGTAATATCCATTGTGTACGTGGACCACTTCTTCTTGGTGCATTCCTCGGTTGATGGACATTTTCATTGCTTCCAAGTGCTGGCTATGGTAAATATTGCTGGCATACTGGTTTGCCAGCCTGTGACTTTTTGATTCTCATTTTCTCAGGTGATAGGCCAAGCAGTGGTTGTGATTGATGGACTGGTAGCTCAATGTTTCCTTTTCAAAGCACCTACGTTGTGTTTTCGTTAGTGGCTCTTTACATGCCCCCCTTACAGCCGAGGGTACGCATTTCTCCACACTCCTTCACCGTTTATTTTTTGCAGCATTTTTCCTAATGGCCATTCTGACTGCTGTGAGCTGATAGGGTTTTGTAATATGGGTATGCATGTCATGAAAATTTTTAAAATTCATCATATTCCTACGCCTTTTTCTTTTCTCTTAAAAGAAAAAAACCGTGAGTACAATATAGCTCTTGAAATTGTCTTCTTCGAAGGTTGCCCTCTTCCTGAATTTTTTGGTCGATTTTTGACCCCAGAAATTTTCTGGAGGCCAGGCGCAATTTACAGAACTGCAAGTTGGTGAAAATTTAGTGACCTTTTGCAGTGGGTTCAAAGCTGCTGTTGTGGGAAACGTCCACAAGGAGGTAGCATTTCTCCATTCCCCAGTCCTGGTTCTAGGGCAGCAGAGCCTTTCTGGAAGTCATTGTCCTAGGTTGTAAATTAGAATGGAATTTGCCAGGAGAAATCCCCATAAGTTTATGTCTCATTACTTCTTCTTGGTTTTTAAAATTTTTTTAATCTGGGTAAAGTTTAGAATACTGTTTGTCCTAGGTGTACACAATCTGGTTCATTTGGACATTATGTATGTCTATTAATGTACAGATCCTCTTCCCATGTAAAATATTACACTGTTCCGTCGACCTCCCTTGTTATATGTTCGGTCTTTTTGATACATGTATATAATATGTATTTGAATATGTATAGTAACACTAATCTTCATTTCTCAATTTCCCCCCTCCTTTCCTTTTAGATGAGCATAGTTTGTGTTCTACGCCTGTGAGTGTCTTTCTCTTTAGAAATATGTTCATCTGTGTCAGTTATTAGATAATGCCATAAGTGATAATATAAGATATAGGTCTTTTGCTTTCCGACCTACTTCATGTTTTGTGATTATCTCCAGGCTCATCTATGGTGCCTCAAAGAGCAGTGCTTCAATGTTTTCCATGGCTAATATTCCATTGTGTACATGGACCACTTCTTCTTGGTGCATCCTCTGTTGATGGACATTTTCGTTGCTTCCAAGTGTTGCCTATGGTAAATATTGCTGGAGTGCAGGATTGCCAGCCTGCGATTTTTGATTTTCATTTTCTCAGGTGATAGACCCAGCAGTGGGTATGATTGATTGATTGGTATGGTAGCTCAACGTTTACCTTTTCAAGGCACCTCAATTGTGCTTTCATTAGTGGCTCTTACCACGTCCCCTTAGAATCGAGGGTACGCATTTCTCCACAATCACGTCAGCGTTTATCGTTTGCCGCATTTTTGTTGATGGCCATTCTGACTGGTGTGAGCTGATAGTTTTTGTAATTTGGGTTTACATGTCTGTAACAATTCTTACAATTCATCCTTTTTCCACGCCTTTTCCTTTTCTGTTAAAAGAAAAAAGAAAAAAGGTGTGAGTACAATATACCTCTTCAAATTTTCTTTTTGGAAGGTTGCACTCTAGAGTTTTTGGTCGATTTTCGACCTCAGTATCTTTTGGAGGGCAGGTGTCATTTACAGACCTGCAATTGGTGAATATTTAGTGACCTTTTGCAGTGGGTTTAAAGCTGCTGTTGTGGGAAACGGCCACAAGGATGCAGCATTTCTCCATTCCAAATCTGGGTACTAGGGCAGCAGAGCCGTTCTGGAAGTCGTTTGCCTAGGTTGTAAATTTGAATGGAATGTGCCAGGAGAACCCCCCATAAGTTTATGTCTCATTACTCCTAGTTGGTTGTTTTAATTTTTTCAATTGGGGTAATGGTTAGAATGTTGCTTGTCCAAGGTGTACATACTCTGGTTCATCTACATATTCTATATACCTATTTATGTAGAGATCCTCTTCCCGTGTAAATTATTACACAGTGTTCCGTAAACCTTCCTTGCTATATGGTCGGTCTTTTTGATATATGTATATAATATTTATTTGTATACATATGGTAACGCTAATCTTCATTTATCCATTCCCCCCCACCTTTCCTTGTAGATAAGCATAGTTTTTTTTAATAAGTCTGTGATTGACTTTCTCTGTGGAAATATGTTCATTTGTGTCAGTTACTAGAGAACGCGTATAAGTGATATCATAGGATATAGGACTTTTGCTTTCCGACTTACCTCATGTTCTGTGATTATCTCCAAGATCATCTATGGTGTCTCAAAGAGCAGTGTTTCATTGTTTTCCATGGCTAGTATTCATTGTGTACATGGGCCGCTTCTTCTTTTTCCTTTCATCTGTTGATGGACATTTTGGTTGCTTCACTGTCTTGTCTATTGTGAATAAGGCTGCAGTGCAGCTTTTGCAGCCCGGGTCTTCTTCATTCTGGTCTTCTCAGGTGAGAGGCCCATTGGTGCGCCTGCTGGATTGAATGGTACCTCAATTTTTCCTTTTCAACGCAGCTCCTTTCTGTTCTCATTATTAGCGTTTAACCCTTTTACATCTCACCAGCAGCTAGAGGGTACACAGTTCTCTAAAACCTCTTCAGCATTGATTGTTTGTAGACTTTTTGCCAACGGTCAGTCGACGGGTGTGAGTTGAAAACTTTTTGTAGATTAGATTGCATGAGTCTAATACTTCCTGAGGTTGAGCTTTTATCCATTTTCCTTTCTTTGAAAAGAGAGTGAGTAAAACTTACCTCTTCATACGAGCTTCGTGAACATTTTGCCTGTTTTGAATTTTTTTTATCCATTCCCTACTTCAGCACAATTTGAGGGCAGGTGTCCTTTACAGCCCTGAGTCCTTGTGAATGGTAAGTGACCATTAGCTGTGGGTTAAAAGCTGCTGTTGCGGGAATCGGCCACAAGGCGGCAGCATTTCTCCTTTACCAAATCTGGTTACTAGGGCAACAGAGCCTTAGTGGAAGTGGTGTTCTAGGTTGTAAATTAGAATGGAATGTGCGAGGAAAAAGCCCTTTAAGTTTATGTCTCATTACTTCTTGTTGGTATTTTTAACTTAATTTTTATTTTTTATCACAGCAAACTTGATTACAATGTTTTGTTTGTTCTAGGTGTGCAAGATGTGGTTCTTTCACACATATACATATATCTATTTTTCTTCGGATCCTTTTCCCATGTCTGTTACGACACAATGTTGAGTAGTCTTCTCTTGGTATAGCGTAGGTCTTTGGTGATTATATATTTCACATGTGTTTGTATCTCTCTGTTAACCTCAATACGGTAATGTATCCAATCCTCACACCTTTCCATTTGGTGAACCATAAGTTTTTTAAATGAATCTATGATAGTGTTTCTCTGTGGAAATACCTTTGTTTGTATCATTTTTTCGGTAACACCTATATGTGATAGGATAGGATATGTGTCTTTCGCTTTCTCACTTACTCCAAGCTGCGTGATTACTTCTAGACTCATCTATGGTGCTGCAAATGGCATTGTTTCATTTTTTCACTAGCTCATATTCCATCTGTACATGGAGCAGTTCTTCTTTGTCCACCCATCTGTCGTTGGACTTTTTGGTTACTTCCATATCTTGGCGATTGTTATACTATGCAATGCAGATTTGCGTACCTGTGTCCTTCCAATTCTGTCTTCTTAGGTTATAGGTCCAGGAATAGGTCTGCTGGGTCATATGGTAGCTCAATGTTTACCTTTTAAAGGCACCTCTATTCCGTTCTCTTTAGTGGCTCTTTCCAGGTTACGTCCCACTTAAAGCGGAGGGTATGCATTTCTTCCCAGCACCTTCAGCATTTATTCTTTGTAGTTTTTGCTGATGGTTATTCTGAGTGGTGTGAGCTGATACCTCTTTGTGGTTGAATTTGCATGTGTCTCATAATGCGTTGAAATTGAGCTGTAAGACATGTCCTTTTTATTTTTCCAGCTGTGATGAGAGCTTATTTCTTCAAAGTGTTTTCTTCAAGTATGTGTCACCATTTGAAATATTTTGGCCATGATCTCCCTCAAGACATTTTGAGGGCAGGTTTCATTTACAGCCCTGCAGTACTTGTTCATGTGAAGTGACCATTAGCTCAGGCTTTAAACCTGCTTTTGCAGGTAACGGCCAGAGAGCGGCAATCTTTCTACGTTCCCCTTGCTGGTACTAGGGAAACAGACCTACCGGCCAGTGGTGTTCTTCGGTTATAAATTAGAGTGCAATGTGCCCGGATAAACCCACAAATGTTGATGTCTCCTTGCTTTTCTTTGTTTTTAAATTTAATTTATATTTATTATTAGAGTAATATCCCATTGTGTACGTGGACCACTTCTTCTTGGTGCATTCCTCGGTTGATGGACATTTTCATTGCTTCCAAGTGCTGGCTATGGTAAATATTGCTGGCATACTGGTTTGCCAGCCTGTGACTTTTTGATTCTCATTTTCTCAGGTGATAGGCCAAGCAGTGGTTGTGATTGATGGACTGGTAGCTCAATGTTTCCCTTTTCAAAGCACCTACGTTGTGTTTTCGTTAGTGGCTCTTTACATGCCCCCCCTTACAGCCGAGGGTACGCATTTCTCCACACTCCCTTCACCGTTTATTTTTTGCAGCATTTTTCCTAATGGCCATTCTGACTGCTGTGAGCTGATAGGGTTTTGTAATATGGGTATGCATGTCATGAAAATTTTTAAAATTCATCATATTCCTACGCCTTTTTCTTTTCTCTTAAAAGAAAAAAACCGTGAGTACAATATAGCTCTTGAAATTGTCTTCTTCGAAGGTTGCCCTCTTCTGAATTTTTTGGTCGATTTTTGACCCCAGAAATTTTCTGGAGGCCAGGCGCAATTTACAGAACTGCAAGTTGGTGAAAATTTAGTGACCTTTTGCAGTGGGTTCAAAGCTGCTGTTGTGGGAAACGTCCACAAGGAGGTAGCATTTCTCCATTCCCCAGTCCTGGTTCTAGGGCAGCAGAGCCTTTCTGGAAGTCATTGTCCTAGGTTGTAAATTAGAATGGAATTTGCCAGGAGAAATCCCCATAAGTTTATGTCTCATTACTTCTTCTTGGTTTTTAAAATTTTTTTAATCTGGGTAAAGTTTAGAATACTGTTTGTCCTAGGTGTACACAATCTGGTTCATTTGGACATTATGTATGTCTATTAATGTACAGATCCTCTTCCCATGTAAAATATTACACTGTTCCGTCGACCTCCCTTGTTATATGTTCGGTCTTTTTGATACATGTATATAATATGTATTTGAATATGTATAGTAACACTAATCTTCATTTCTCAATTTCCCCCCTCCTTTCCTTTTAGATGAGCATAGTTTGTGTTCTACGCCTGTGAGTGTCTTTCTCTTTAGAAATATGTTCATCTGTGTCAGTTATTAGATAATGCCATAAGTGATAATATAAGATATAGGTCTTTTGCTTTCCGACCTACTTCATGTTTTGTGATTATCTCCAGGCTCATCTATGGTGCCTCAAAGAGCAGTGCTTCAATGTTTTCCATGGCTAATATTCCATTGTGTACATGGACCACTTCTTCTTGGTGCATTCCTCTGTTGATGGACATTTTCGTTGCTTCCAAGTGTTGCCTATGGTAAATATTGCTGGAGTGCAGGATTGCCAGCCTGCGATTTTTGATTTTCATTTTCTCAGGTGATAGACCCAGCAGTGGGTATGATTGATTGATTGGTATGGTAGCTCAACGTTTACCTTTTCAAGGCACCTCAATTGTGCTTTCATTAGTGGCTCTTACCACGTCCCCCTTAGAATCGAGGGTACGCATTTCTCCACAATCACGTCAGCGTTTATCGTTTGCCGCATTTTTGTTGATGGCCATTCTGACTGGTGTGAGCTGATAGGTTTTTGTAATTTGGGTTTACATGTCTGTAACAATTCCTACAATTCATCCTTTTTCCACGCCTTTTCCTTTTCTGTTAAAAGAAAAAAGAAAAAAGGTGTGAGTACAATATACCTCTTCAAATTTTCTTTTTGGAAGGTTGCACTCTAGAGTTTTTTGGTCGATTTTCGACCTCAGTATCTTTTGGAGGGCAGGTGTCATTTACAGACCTGCAATTGGTGAATATTTAGTGACCTTTTGCAGTGGGTTTAAAGCTGCTGTTGTGGGAAACGGCCACAAGGATGCAGCATTTCTCCATTCCCAAATCTGGGTACTAGGGCAGCAGAGCCGTTCTGGAAGTCGTTTGCCTAGGTTGTAAATTTGAATGGAATGTGCCAGGAGAACCCCCCATAAGTTTATGTCTCATTACTCCTAGTTGGTTGTTTTAATTTTTTCAATTGGGGTAATGGTTAGAATGTTGCTTGTCCAAGGTGTACATACTCTGGTTCATCTACATATTCTATATACCTATTTATGTAGAGATCCTCTTCCCGTGTAAATTATTACACAGTGTTCCGTAAACCTTCCTTGCTATATGGTCGGTCTTTTTGATATATGTATATAATATGTATTTGTATACATATGGTAACGCTAATCTTCATTTATCCATTCCCCCCCACCTTTCCTTGTAGATAAGCATAGTTTTTTTTAATAAGTCTGTGATTGACTTTCTCTGTGGAAATATGTTCATTTGTGTCAGTTACTAGAGAACGCGTATAAGTGATATCATAGGATATAGGACTTTTGCTTTCCGACTTACCTCATGTTCTGTGATTATCTCCAAGATCATCTATGGTGTCTCAAAGAGCAGTGTTTCATTGTTTTCCATGGCTAGTATTCATTGTGTACATGGGCCGCTTCTTCTTTTTCCTTTCATCTGTTGATGGACATTTTGGTTGCTTCACTGTCTTGTCTATTGTGAATAAGGCTGCAGTGCAGCTTTTGCAGCCCGGGTCTTCTTCATTCTGGTCTTCTCAGGTGAGAGGCCCATTGGTGCGCCTGCTGGATTGAATGGTACCTCAATTTTTCCTTTTCAACGCAGCTCCTTTCTGTTCTCATTATTAGCGTTTAACCCTTTTACATCTCACCAGCAGCTAGAGGGTACACAGTTCTCTAAAACCTCTTCAGCATTGATTGTTTGTAGACTTTTTGCCAACGGTCAGTCGACGGGTGTGAGTTGAAAACTTTTTGTAGATTAGATTGCATGAGTCTAATACTTCCTGAGGTTGAGCTTTTATCCATTTTCCTTTCTTTGAAAAGAGAGTGAGTAAAACTTACCTCTTCATACGAGCTTCGTGAACATTTTGCCTGTTTTGAATTTTTTTTATCCATTCCCTACTTCAGCACAATTTGAGGGCAGGTGTCCTTTACAGCCCTGAGTCCTTGTGAATGGTAAGTGACCATTAGCTGTGGGTTAAAAGCTGCTGTTGCGGGAATCGGCCACAAGGCGGCAGCATTTCTCCTTTACCAAATCTGGTTACTAGGGCAACAGAGCCTTAGTGGAAGTGGTGTTCTAGGTTGTAAATTAGAATGGAATGTGCGAGGAAAAAGCCCTTTAAGTTTATGTCTCATTACTTCTTGTTGGTATTTTTAACTTAATTTTTATTTTTTATCACAGCAAACTTGATTACAATGTTTTGTTTGTTCTAGGTGTGCAAGATGTGGTTCTTTCACACATATACATATATCTATTTTTCTTCGGATCCTTTTCCCATGTCTGTTACGACACAATGTTGAGTAGTCTTCTCTTGGTATAGCGTAGGTCTTTGGTGATTATATATTTCACATGTGTTTGTATCTCTCTGTTAACCTCAATACGGTAATGTATCCAATCCTCACACCTTTCCATTTGGTGAACCATAAGTTTTTTAAATGAATCTATGATAGTGTTTCTCTGTGGAAATACCTTTGTTTGTATCATTTTTTCGGTAACACCTATATGTGATAGGATAGGATATGTGTCTTTCGCTTTCTCACTTACTCCAAGCTGCGTGATTACTTCTAGACTCATCTATGGTGCTGCAAATGGCATTGTTTCATTTTTTCACTAGCTCATATTCCATCTGTACATGGAGCAGTTCTTCTTTGTCCACCCATCTGTCGTTGGACTTTTTGGTTACTTCCATATCTTGGCGATTGTTATACTATGCAATGCAGATTTGCGTACCTGTGTCCTTCCAATTCTGTCTTCTTAGGTTATAGGTCCAGGAATAGGTCTGCTGGGTCATATGGTAGCTCAATGTTTACCTTTTAAAGGCACCTCTATTCCGTTCTCTTTAGTGGCTCTTTCCAGGTTACGTCCCACTTAAAGCGGAGGGTATGCATTTCTTCCCAGCACCTTCAGCATTTATTCTTTGTAGTTTTTGCTGATGGTTATTCTGAGTGGTGTGAGCTGATACCTCTTTGTGGTTGAATTTGCATGTGTCTCATAATGCGTTGAAATTGAGCTGTAAGACATGTCCTTTTTATTTTTCCAGCTGTGATGAGAGCTTATTTCTTCAAAGTGTTTTCTTCAAGTATGTGTCACCATTTGAAATATTTTGGCCATGATCTCCCTCAAGACATTTTGAGGGCAGGTTTCATTTACAGCCCTGCAGTACTTGTTCATGTGAAGTGACCATTAGCTCAGGCTTTAAACCTGCTTTTGCAGGTAACGGCCAGAGAGCGGCAATCTTTCTACGTTCCCCTTGCTGGTACTAGGGAAACAGACCTACCGGCCAGTGGTGTTCTTCGGTTATAAATTAGAGTGCAATGTGCCCGGATAAACCCACAAATGTTGATGTCTCCTTGCTTTTCTTTGTTTTTAAATTTAATTTATATTTATTATTAGAGTAATATTCCATTGTGTACGTGGACCACTTCTTCTTGGTGCATTCCTCGGTTGATGGACATTTTCATTGCTTCCAAGTGCTGGCTATGGTAAATATTGCTGGCATACTGGTTTGCCAGCCTGTGACTTTTTGATTCTCATTTTCTCAGGTGATAGGCCAAGCAGTGGTTGTGATTGATGGACTGGTAGCTCAATGTTTCCCTTTTCAAAGCACCTACGTTGTGTTTTCGTTAGTGGCTCTTTACATGCCCCCCCTTACAGCCGAGGGTACGCATTTCTCCACACTCCCTTCACCGTTTATTTTTTGCAGCATTTTTCCTAATGGCCATTCTGACTGCTGTGAGCTGATAGGGTTTTGTAATATGGGTATGCATGTCATGAAAATTTTTAAAATTCATCATATTCCTACGCCTTTTTCTTTTCTCTTAAAAGAAAAAAACCGTGAGTACAATATAGCTCTTGAAATTGTCTTCTTCGAAGGTTGCCCTCTTCTGAATTTTTTGGTCGATTTTTGACCCCAGAAATTTTCTGGAGGCCAGGCGCAATTTACAGAACTGCAAGTTGGTGAAAATTTAGTGACCTTTTGCAGTGGGTTCAAAGCTGCTGTTGTGGGAAACGTCCACAAGGAGGTAGCATTTCTCCATTCCCCAGTCCTGGTTCTAGGGCAGCAGAGCCTTTCTGGAAGTCATTGTCCTAGGTTGTAAATTAGAATGGAATTTGCCAGGAGAAATCCCCATAAGTTTATGTCTCATTACTTCTTCTTGGTTTTTAAAATTTTTTTAATCTGGGTAAAGTTTAGAATACTGTTTGTCCTAGGTGTACACAATCTGGTTCATTTGGACATTATGTATGTCTATTAATGTACAGATCCTCTTCCCATGTAAAATATTACACTGTTCCGTCGACCTCCCTTGTTATATGTTCGGTCTTTTTGATACATGTATATAATATGTATTTGAATATGTATAGTAACACTAATCTTCATTTCTCAATTTCCCCCCTCCTTTCCTTTTAGATGAGCATAGTTTGTGTTCTACGCCTGTGAGTGTCTTTCTCTTTAGAAATATGTTCATCTGTGTCAGTTATTAGATAATGCCATAAGTGATAATATAAGATATAGGTCTTTTGCTTTCCGACCTACTTCATGTTTTGTGATTATCTCCAGGCTCATCTATGGTGCCTCAAAGAGCAGTGCTTCAATGTTTTCCATGGCTAATATTCCATTGTGTACATGGACCACTTCTTCTTGGTGCATTCCTCTGTTGATGGACATTTTCGTTGCTTCCAAGTGTTGCCTATGGTAAATATTGCTGGAGTGCAGGATTGCCAGCCTGCGATTTTTGATTTTCATTTTCTCAGGTGATAGACCCAGCAGTGGGTATGATTGATTGATTGGTATGGTAGCTCAACGTTTACCTTTTCAAGGCACCTCAATTGTGCTTTCATTAGTGGCTCTTACCACGTCCCCCTTAGAATCGAGGGTACGCATTTCTCCACAATCACGTCAGCGTTTATCGTTTGCCGCATTTTTGTTGATGGCCATTCTGACTGGTGTGAGCTGATAGGTTTTTGTAATTTGGGTTTACATGTCTGTAACAATTCCTACAATTCATCCTTTTTCCACGCCTTTTCCTTTTCTGTTAAAAGAAAAAAGAAAAAAGGTGTGAGTACAATATACCTCTTCAAATTTTCTTTTTGGAAGGTTGCACTCTAGAGTTTTTTGGTCGATTTTCGACCTCAGTATCTTTTGGAGGGCAGGTGTCATTTACAGACCTGCAATTGGTGAATATTTAGTGACCTTTTGCAGTGGGTTTAAAGCTGCTGTTGTGGGAAACGGCCACAAGGATGCAGCATTTCTCCATTCCCAAATCTGGGTACTAGGGCAGCAGAGCCGTTCTGGAAGTCGTTTGCCTAGGTTGTAAATTTGAATGGAATGTGCCAGGAGAACCCCCCATAAGTTTATGTCTCATTACTCCTAGTTGGTTGTTTTAATTTTTTCAATTGGGGTAATGGTTAGAATGTTGCTTGTCCAAGGTGTACATACTCTGGTTCATCTACATATTCTATATACCTATTTATGTAGAGATCCTCTTCCCGTGTAAATTATTACACAGTGTTCCGTAAACCTTCCTTGCTATATGGTCGGTCTTTTTGATATATGTATATAATATGTATTTGTATACATATGGTAACGCTAATCTTCATTTATCCATTCCCCCCCACCTTTCCTTGTAGATAAGCATAGTTTTTTTTAATAAGTCTGTGATTGACTTTCTCTGTGGAAATATGTTCATTTGTGTCAGTTACTAGAGAACGCGTATAAGTGATATCATAGGATATAGGACTTTTGCTTTCCGACTTACCTCATGTTCTGTGATTATCTCCAAGATCATCTATGGTGTCTCAAAGAGCAGTGTTTCATTGTTTTCCATGGCTAGTATTCATTGTGTACATGGGCCGCTTCTTCTTTTTCCTTTCATCTGTTGATGGACATTTTGGTTGCTTCACTGTCTTGTCTATTGTGAATAAGGCTGCAGTGCAGCTTTTGCAGCCCGGGTCTTCTTCATTCTGGTCTTCTCAGGTGAGAGGCCCATTGGTGCGCCTGCTGGATTGAATGGTACCTCAATTTTTCCTTTTCAACGCAGCTCCTTTCTGTTCTCATTATTAGCGTTTAACCCTTTTACATCTCACCAGCAGCTAGAGGGTACACAGTTCTCTAAAACCTCTTCAGCATTGATTGTTTGTAGACTTTTTGCCAACGGTCAGTCGACGGGTGTGAGTTGAAAACTTTTTGTAGATTAGATTGCATGAGTCTAATACTTCCTGAGGTTGAGCTTTTATCCATTTTCCTTTCTTTGAAAAGAGAGTGAGTAAAACTTACCTCTTCATACGAGCTTCGTGAACATTTTGCCTGTTTTGAATTTTTTTTATCCATTCCCTACTTCAGCACAATTTGAGGGCAGGTGTCCTTTACAGCCCTGAGTCCTTGTGAATGGTAAGTGACCATTAGCTGTGGGTTAAAAGCTGCTGTTGCGGGAATCGGCCACAAGGCGGCAGCATTTCTCCTTTACCAAATCTGGTTACTAGGGCAACAGAGCCTTAGTGGAAGTGGTGTTCTAGGTTGTAAATTAGAATGGAATGTGCGAGGAAAAAGCCCTTTAAGTTTATGTCTCATTACTTCTTGTTGGTATTTTTAACTTAATTTTTATTTTTTATCACAGCAAACTTGATTACAATGTTTTGTTTGTTCTAGGTGTGCAAGATGTGGTTCTTTCACACATATACATATATCTATTTTTCTTCGGATCCTTTTCCCATGTCTGTTACGACACAATGTTGAGTAGTCTTCTCTTGGTATAGCGTAGGTCTTTGGTGATTATATATTTCACATGTGTTTGTATCTCTCTGTTAACCTCAATACGGTAATGTATCCAATCCTCACACCTTTCCATTTGGTGAACCATAAGTTTTTTAAATGAATCTATGATAGTGTTTCTCTGTGGAAATACCTTTGTTTGTATCATTTTTTCGGTAACACCTATATGTGATAGGATAGGATATGTGTCTTTCGCTTTCTCACTTACTCCAAGCTGCGTGATTACTTCTAGACTCATCTATGGTGCTGCAAATGGCATTGTTTCATTTTTTCACTAGCTCATATTCCATCTGTACATGGAGCAGTTCTTCTTTGTCCACCCATCTGTCGTTGGACTTTTTGGTTACTTCCATATCTTGGCGATTGTTATACTATGCAATGCAGATTTGCGTACCTGTGTCCTTCCAATTCTGTCTTCTTAGGTTATAGGTCCAGGAATAGGTCTGCTGGGTCATATGGTAGCTCAATGTTTACCTTTTAAAGGCACCTCTATTCCGTTCTCTTTAGTGGCTCTTTCCAGGTTACGTCCCACTTAAAGCGGAGGGTATGCATTTCTTCCCAGCACCTTCAGCATTTATTCTTTGTAGTTTTTGCTGATGGTTATTCTGAGTGGTGTGAGCTGATACCTCTTTGTGGTTGAATTTGCATGTGTCTCATAATGCGTTGAAATTGAGCTGTAAGACATGTCCTTTTTATTTTTCCAGCTGTGATGAGAGCTTATTTCTTCAAAGTGTTTTCTTCAAGTATGTGTCACCATTTGAAATATTTTGGCCATGATCTCCCTCAAGACATTTTGAGGGCAGGTTTCATTTACAGCCCTGCAGTACTTGTTCATGTGAAGTGACCATTAGCTCAGGCTTTAAACCTGCTTTTGCAGGTAACGGCCAGAGAGCGGCAATCTTTCTACGTTCCCCTTGCTGGTACTAGGGAAACAGACCTACCGGCCAGTGGTGTTCTTCGGTTATAAATTAGAGTGCAATGTGCCCGGATAAACCCACAAATGTTGATGTCTCCTTGCTTTTCTTTGTTTTTAAATTTAATTTATATTTATTATTAGAGTAATATTCCATTGTGTACGTGGACCACTTCTTCTTGGTGCATTCCTCGGTTGATGGACATTTTCATTGCTTCCAAGTGCTGGCTATGGTAAATATTGCTGGCATACTGGTTTGCCAGCCTGTGACTTTTTGATTCTCATTTTCTCAGGTGATAGGCCAAGCAGTGGTTGTGATTGATGGACTGGTAGCTCAATGTTTCCCTTTTCAAAGCACCTACGTTGTGTTTTCGTTAGTGGCTCTTTACATGCCCCCCCTTACAGCCGAGGGTACGCATTTCTCCACACTCCCTTCACCGTTTATTTTTTGCAGCATTTTTCCTAATGGCCATTCTGACTGCTGTGAGCTGATAGGGTTTTGTAATATGGGTATGCATGTCATGAAAATTTTTAAAATTCATCATATTCCTACGCCTTTTTCTTTTCTCTTAAAAGAAAAAAACCGTGAGTACAATATAGCTCTTGAAATTGTCTTCTTCGAAGGTTGCCCTCTTCTGAATTTTTTGGTCGATTTTTGACCCCAGAAATTTTCTGGAGGCCAGGCGCAATTTACAGAACTGCAAGTTGGTGAAAATTTAGTGACCTTTTGCAGTGGGTTCAAAGCTGCTGTTGTGGGAAACGTCCACAAGGAGGTAGCATTTCTCCATTCCCCAGTCCTGGTTCTAGGGCAGCAGAGCCTTTCTGGAAGTCATTGTCCTAGGTTGTAAATTAGAATGGAATTTGCCAGGAGAAATCCCCATAAGTTTATGTCTCATTACTTCTTCTTGGTTTTTAAAATTTTTTTAATCTGGGTAAAGTTTAGAATACTGTTTGTCCTAGGTGTACACAATCTGGTTCATTTGGACATTATGTATGTCTATTAATGTACAGATCCTCTTCCCATGTAAAATATTACACTGTTCCGTCGACCTCCCTTGTTATATGTTCGGTCTTTTTGATACATGTATATAATATGTATTTGAATATGTATAGTAACACTAATCTTCATTTCTCAATTTCCCCCCTCCTTTCCTTTTAGATGAGCATAGTTTGTGTTCTACGCCTGTGAGTGTCTTTCTCTTTAGAAATATGTTCATCTGTGTCAGTTATTAGATAATGCCATAAGTGATAATATAAGATATAGGTCTTTTGCTTTCCGACCTACTTCATGTTTTGTGATTATCTCCAGGCTCATCTATGGTGCCTCAAAGAGCAGTGCTTCAATGTTTTCCATGGCTAATATTCCATTGTGTACATGGACCACTTCTTCTTGGTGCATTCCTCTGTTGATGGACATTTTCGTTGCTTCCAAGTGTTGCCTATGGTAAATATTGCTGGAGTGCAGGATTGCCAGCCTGCGATTTTTGATTTTCATTTTCTCAGGTGATAGACCCAGCAGTGGGTATGATTGATTGATTGGTATGGTAGCTCAACGTTTACCTTTTCAAGGCACCTCAATTGTGCTTTCATTAGTGGCTCTTACCACGTCCCCCTTAGAATCGAGGGTACGCATTTCTCCACAATCACGTCAGCGTTTATCGTTTGCCGCATTTTTGTTGATGGCCATTCTGACTGGTGTGAGCTGATAGGTTTTTGTAATTTGGGTTTACATGTCTGTAACAATTCCTACAATTCATCCTTTTTCCATGCCTTTTCCTTTTCTGTTAAAAGAAAAAAGAAAAAAGGTGTGAGTACAATATACCTCTTCAAATTTTCTTTTTGGAAGGTTGCACTCTAGAGTTTTTTGGTCGATTTTCGACCTCAGTATCTTTTGGAGGGCAGGTGTCATTTACAGACCTGCAATTGGTGAATATTTAGTGACCTTTTGCAGTGGGTTTAAAGCTGCTGTTGTGGGAAACGGCCACAAGGATGCAGCATTTCTCCATTCCCAAATCTGGGTACTAGGGCAGCAGAGCCGTTCTGGAAGTCGTTTGCCTAGGTTGTAAATTTGAATGGAATGTGCCAGGAGAACCCCCCATAAGTTTATGTCTCATTACTCCTAGTTGGTTGTTTTAATTTTTTCAATTGGGGTAATGGTTAGAATGTTGCTTGTCCAAGGTGTACATACTCTGGTTCATCTACATATTCTATATACCTATTTATGTAGAGATCCTCTTCCCGTGTAAATTATTACACAGTGTTCCGTAAACCTTCCTTGCTATATGGTCGGTCTTTTTGATATATGTATATAATATGTATTTGTATACATATGGTAACGCTAATCTTCATTTATCCATTCCCCCCCACCTTTCCTTGTAGATAAGCATAGTTTTTTTTAATAAGTCTGTGATTGACTTTCTCTGTGGAAATATGTTCATTTGTGTCAGTTACTAGAGAACGCGTATAAGTGATATCATAGGATATAGGACTTTTGCTTTCCGACTTACCTCATGTTCTGTGATTATCTCCAAGATCATCTATGGTGTCTCAAAGAGCAGTGTTTCATTGTTTTCCATGGCTAGTATTCATTGTGTACATGGGCCGCTTCTTCTTTTTCCTTTCATCTGTTGATGGACATTTTGGTTGCTTCACTGTCTTGTCTATTGTGAATAAGGCTGCAGTGCAGCTTTTGCAGCCCGGGTCTTCTTCATTCTGGTCTTCTCAGGTGAGAGGCCCATTGGTGCGCCTGCTGGATTGAATGGTACCTCAATTTTTCCTTTTCAACGCAGCTCCTTTCTGTTCTCATTATTAGCGTTTAACCCTTTTACATCTCACCAGCAGCTAGAGGGTACACAGTTCTCTAAAACCTCTTCAGCATTGATTGTTTGTAGACTTTTTGCCAACGGTCAGTCGACGGGTGTGAGTTGAAAACTTTTTGTAGATTAGATTGCATGAGTCTAATACTTCCTGAGGTTGAGCTTTTATCCATTTTCCTTTCTTTGAAAAGAGAGTGAGTAAAACTTACCTCTTCATACGAGCTTCGTGAACATTTTGCCTGTTTTGAATTTTTTTTATCCATTCCCTACTTCAGCACAATTTGAGGGCAGGTGTCCTTTACAGCCCTGAGTCCTTGTGAATGGTAAGTGACCATTAGCTGTGGGTTAAAAGCTGCTGTTGCGGGAATCGGCCACAAGGCGGCAGCATTTCTCCTTTACCAAATCTGGTTACTAGGGCAACAGAGCCTTAGTGGAAGTGGTGTTCTAGGTTGTAAATTAGAATGGAATGTGCGAGGAAAAAGCCCTTTAAGTTTATGTCTCATTACTTCTTGTTGGTATTTTTAACTTAATTTTTATTTTTTATCACAGCAAACTTGATTACAATGTTTTGTTTGTTCTAGGTGTGCAAGATGTGGTTCTTTCACACATATACATATATCTATTTTTCTTCGGATCCTTTTCCCATGTCTGTTACGACACAATGTTGAGTAGTCTTCTCTTGGTATAGCGTAGGTCTTTGGTGATTATATATTTCACATGTGTTTGTATCTCTCTGTTAACCTCAATACGGTAATGTATCCAATCCTCACACCTTTCCATTTGGTGAACCATAAGTTTTTTAAATGAATCTATGATAGTGTTTCTCTGTGGAAATACCTTTGTTTGTATCATTTTTTCGGTAACACCTATATGTGATAGGATAGGATATGTGTCTTTCGCTTTCTCACTTACTCCAAGCTGCGTGATTACTTCTAGACTCATCTATGGTGCTGCAAATGGCATTGTTTCATTTTTTCACTAGCTCATATTCCATCTGTACATGGAGCAGTTCTTCTTTGTCCACCCATCTGTCGTTGGACTTTTTGGTTACTTCCATATCTTGGCGATTGTTATACTATGCAATGCAGATTTGCGTACCTGTGTCCTTCCAATTCTGTCTTCTTAGGTTATAGGTCCAGGAATAGGTCTGCTGGGTCATATGGTAGCTCAATGTTTACCTTTTAAAGGCACCTCTATTCCGTTCTCTTTAGTGGCTCTTTCCAGGTTACGTCCCACTTAAAGCGGAGGGTATGCATTTCTTCCCAGCACCTTCAGCATTTATTCTTTGTAGTTTTTGCTGATGGTTATTCTGAGTGGTGTGAGCTGATACCTCTTTGTGGTTGAATTTGCATGTGTCTCATAATGCGTTGAAATTGAGCTGTAAGACATGTCCTTTTTATTTTTCCAGCTGTGATGAGAGCTTATTTCTTCAAAGTGTTTTCTTAAAGTATGTGTCACCATTTGAAATATTTTGGCCATGATCTCCCTCAAGACATTTTGAGGGCAGGTTTCATTTACAGCCCTGCAGTACTTGTTCATATGAAGTGACCATTAGCTCAGGCTTTAAACCTGCTTTTGCAGGTAACGGCCAGAGAGCGGCAATCTTTCTACGTTCCCCTTGCTGGTACTAGGGAAACAGACCTACCGGCCAGTGGTGTTCTTCGGTTATAAATTAGAGTGCAATGTGCCCGGATAAACCCACAAATGTTGATGTCTCCTTGCTTTTCTTTGTTTTTAAATTTAATTTATATTTATTATTAGAGTAATATCCCATTGTGTACGTGGACCACTTCTTCTTGGTGCATTCCTCGGTTGATGGACATTTTCATTGCTTCCAAGTGCTGGCTATGGTAAATATTGCTGGCATACTGGTTTGCCAGCCTGTGACTTTTTGATTCTCATTTTCTCAGGTGATAGGCCAAGCAGTGGTTGTGATTGATGGACTGGTAGCTCAATGTTTCCCTTTTCAAAGCACCTACGTTGTGTTTTCGTTAGTGGCTCTTTACATGCCCCCCCTTACAGCCGAGGGTACGCATTTCTCCACACTCCCTTCACCGTTTATTTTTTGCAGCATTTTTCCTAATGGCCATTCTGACTGCTGTGTGCTGATAGGGTTTTGTAATATGGGTATGCATGTCATGAAAATTTTTAAAATTCATCATATTCCTACGCCTTTTTCTTTTCTCTTAAAAGAAAAAAACCGTGAGTACAATATAGCTCTTGAAATTGTCTTCTTCGAAGGTTGCCCTCTTCTGAATTTTTTGGTCGATTTTTGACCCCAGAAATTTTCTGGAGGCCAGGCGCAATTTACAGAACTGCAAGTTGGTGAAAATTTAGTGACCTTTTGCAGTGGGTTCAAAGCTGCTGTTGTGGGAAACGTCCACAAGGAGGTAGCATTTCTCCATTCCCCAGTCCTGGTTCTAGGGCAGCAGAGCCTTTCTGGAAGTCATTGTCCTAGGTTGTAAATTAGAATGGAATTTGCCAGGAGAAATCCCCATAAGTTTATGTCTCATTACTTCTTCTTGGTTTTTAAAATTTTTTTAATCTGGGTAAAGTTTAGAATACTGTTTGTCCTAGGTGTACACAATCTGGTTCATTTGGACATTATGTATGTCTATTAATGTACAGATCCTCTTCCCATGTAAAATATTACACTGTTCCGTCGACCTCCCTTGTTATATGTTCGGTCTTTTTGATACATGTATATAATATGTATTTGAATATGTATAGTAACACTAATCTTCATTTCTCAATTTCCCCCCTCCTTTCCTTTTAGATGAGCATAGTTTGTGTTCTACGCCTGTGAGTGTCTTTCTCTTTAGAAATATGTTCATCTGTGTCAGTTATTAGATAATGCCATAAGTGATAATATAAGATATAGGTCTTTTGCTTTCCGACCTACTTCATGTTTTGTGATTATCTCCAGGCTCATCTATGGTGCCTCAAAGAGCAGTGCTTCAATGTTTTCCATGGCTAATATTCCATTGTGTACATGGACCACTTCTTCTTGGTGCATTCCTCTGTTGATGGACATTTTCGTTGCTTCCAAGTGTTGCCTATGGTAAATATTGCTGGAGTGCAGGATTGCCAGCCTGCGATTTTTGATTTTCATTTTCTCAGGTGATAGACCCAGCAGTGGGTATGATTGATTGATTGGTATGGTAGCTCAACGTTTACCTTTTCAAGGCACCTCAATTGTGCTTTCATTAGTGGCTCTTACCACGTCCCCCTTAGAATCGAGGGTACGCATTTCTCCACAATCACGTCAGCGTTTATCGTTTGCCGCATTTTTGTTGATGGCCATTCTGACTGGTGTGAGCTGATAGGTTTTTGTAATTTGGGTTTACATGTCTGTAACAATTCCTACAATTCATCCTTTTTCCACGCCTTTTCCTTTTCTGTTAAAAGAAAAAAGAAAAAAGGTGTGAGTACAATATACCTCTTCAAATTTTCTTTTTGGAAGGTTGCACTCTAGAGTTTTTTGGTCGATTTTCGACCTCAGTATCTTTTGGAGGGCAGGTGTCATTTACAGACCTGCAATTGGTGAATATTTAGTGACCTTTTGCAGTGGGTTTAAAGCTGCTGTTGTGGGAAACGGCCACAAGGATGCAGCATTTCTCCATTCCCAAATCTGGGTACTAGGGCAGCAGAGCCGTTCTGGAAGTCGTTTGCCTAGGTTGTAAATTTGAATGGAATGTGCCAGGAGAACCCCCCATAAGTTTATGTCTCATTACTCCTAGTTGGTTGTTTTAATTTTTTCAATTGGGGTAATGGTTAGAATGTTGCTTGTCCAAGGTGTACATACTCTGGTTCATCTACATATTCTATATACCTATTTATGTAGAGATCCTCTTCCCGTGTAAATTATTACACAGTGTTCCGTAAACCTTCCTTGCTATATGGTCGGTCTTTTTGATATATGTATATAATATGTATTTGTATACATATGGTAACGCTAATCTTCATTTATCCATTCCCCCCCACCTTTCCTTGTAGATAAGCATAGTTTTTTTTAATAAGTCTGTGATTGACTTTCTCTGTGGAAATATGTTCATTTGTGTCAGTTACTAGAGAACGCGTATAAGTGATATCATAGGATATAGGACTTTTGCTTTCCGACTTACCTCATGTTCTGTGATTATCTCCAAGATCATCTATGGTGTCTCAAAGAGCAGTGTTTCATTGTTTTCCATGGCTAGTATTCATTGTGTACATGGGCCGCTTCTTCTTTTTCCTTTCATCTGTTGATGGACATTTTGGTTGCTTCACTGTCTTGTCTATTGTGAATAAGGCTGCAGTGCAGCTTTTGCAGCCCGGGTCTTCTTCATTCTGGTCTTCTCAGGTGAGAGGCCCATTGGTGCGCCTGCTGGATTGAATGGTACCTCAATTTTTCCTTTTCAACGCAGCTCCTTTCTGTTCTCATTATTAGCGTTTAACCCTTTTACATCTCACCAGCAGCTAGAGGGTACACAGTTCTCTAAAACCTCTTCAGCATTGATTGTTTGTAGACTTTTTGCCAACGGTCAGTCGACGGGTGTGAGTTGAAAACTTTTTGTAGATTAGATTGCATGAGTCTAATACTTCCTGAGGTTGAGCTTTTATCCATTTTCCTTTCTTTGAAAAGAGAGTGAGTAAAACTTACCTCTTCATACGAGCTTCGTGAACATTTTGCCTGTTTTGAATTTTTTTTATCCATTCCCTACTTCAGCACAATTTGAGGGCAGGTGTCCTTTACAGCCCTGAGTCCTTGTGAATGGTAAGTGACCATTAGCTGTGGGTTAAAAGCTGCTGTTGCGGGAATCGGCCACAAGGCGGCAGCATTTCTCCTTTACCAAATCTGGTTACTAGGGCAACAGAGCCTTAGTGGAAGTGGTGTTCTAGGTTGTAAATTAGAATGGAATGTGCGAGGAAAAAGCCCTTTAAGTTTATGTCTCATTACTTCTTGTTGGTATTTTTAACTTAATTTTTATTTTTTATCACAGCAAACTTGATTACAATGTTTTGTTTGTTCTAGGTGTGCAAGATGTGGTTCTTTCACACATATACATATATCTATTTTTCTTCGGATCCTTTTCCCATGTCTGTTACGACACAATGTTGAGTAGTCTTCTCTTGGTATAGCGTAGGTCTTTGGTGATTATATATTTCACATGTGTTTGTATCTCTCTGTTAACCTCAATACGGTAATGTATCCAATCCTCACACCTTTCCATTTGGTGAACCATAAGTTTTTTAAATGAATCTATGATAGTGTTTCTCTGTGGAAATACCTTTGTTTGTATCATTTTTTCGGTAACACCTATATGTGATAGGATAGGATATGTGTCTTTCGCTTTCTCACTTACTCCAAGCTGCGTGATTACTTCTAGACTCATCTATGGTGCGGCAAATGGCATTGTTTCATTTTTTCACTAGCTCATATTCCATCTGTACATGGAGCAGTTCTTCTTTGTCCACCCATCTGTCGTTGGACTTTTTGGTTACTTCCATATCTTGGCGATTGTTATACTATGCAATGCAGATTTGCGTACCTGTGTCCTTCCAATTCTGTCTTCTTAGGTTATAGGTCCAGGAATAGGTCTGCTGGGTCATATGGTAGCTCAATGTTTACCTTTTAAAGGCACCTCTATTCCGTTCTCTTTAGTGGCTCTTTCCAGGTTACGTCCCACTTAAAGCGGAGGGTATGCATTTCTTCCCAGCACCTTCAGCATTTATTCTTTGTAGTTTTTGCTGATGGTTATTCTGAGTGGTGTGAGCTGATACCTCTTTGTGGTTGAATTTGCATGTGTCTCATAATGCGTTGAAATTGAGCTGTAAGACATGTCCTTTTTATTTTTCCAGCTGTGATGAGAGCTTATTTCTTCAAAGTGTTTTCTTCAAGTATGTGTCACCATTTGAAATATTTTGGCCATGATCTCCCTCAAGACATTTTGAGGGCAGGTTTCATTTACAGCCCTGCAGTACTTGTTCATGTGAAGTGACCATTAGCTCAGGCTTTAAACCTGCTTTTGCAGGTAACGGCCAGAGAGCGGCAATCTTTCTACGTTCCCCTTGCTGGTACTAGGGAAACAGACCTACCGGCCAGTGGTGTTCTTCGGTTATAAATTAGAGTGCAATGTGCCCGGATAAACCCACAAATGTTGATGTCTCCTTGCTTTTCTTTGTTTTTAAATTTAATTTATATTTATTATTAGAGTAATATTCCATTGTGTACGTGGACCACTTCTTCTTGGTGCATTCCTCGGTTGATGGACATTTTCATTGCTTCCAAGTGCTGGCTATGGTAAATATTGCTGGCATACTGGTTTGCCAGCCTGTGACTTTTTGATTCTCATTTTCTCAGGTGATAGGCCAAGCAGTGGTTGTGATTGATGGACTGGTAGCTCAATGTTTCCCTTTTCAAAGCACCTACGTTGTGTTTTCGTTAGTGGCTCTTTACATGCCCCCCCTTACAGCCGAGGGTACGCATTTCTCCACACTCCCTTCACCGTTTATTTTTTGCAGCATTTTTCCTAATGGCCATTCTGACTGCTGTGAGCTGATAGGGTTTTGTAATATGGGTATGCATGTCATGAAAATTTTTAAAATTCATCATATTCCTACGCCTTTTTCTTTTCTCTTAAAAGAAAAAAACCGTGAGTACAATATAGCTCTTGAAATTGTCTTCTTCGAAGGTTGCCCTCTTCTGAATTTTTTGGTCGATTTTTGACCCCAGAAATTTTCTGGAGGCCAGGCGCAATTTACAGAACTGCAAGTTGGTGAAAATTTAGTGACCTTTTGCAGTGGGTTCAAAGCTGCTGTTGTGGGAAACGTCCACAAGGAGGTAGCATTTCTCCATTCCCCAGTCCTGGTTCTAGGGCAGCAGAGCCTTTCTGGAAGTCATTGTCCTAGGTTGTAAATTAGAATGGAATTTGCCAGGAGAAATCCCCATAAGTTTATGTCTCATTACTTCTTCTTGGTTTTTAAAATTTTTTTAATCTGGGTAAAGTTTAGAATACTGTTTGTCCTAGGTGTACACAATCTGGTTCATTTGGACATTATGTATGTCTATTAATGTACAGATCCTCTTCCCATGTAAAATATTACACTGTTCCGTCGACCTCCCTTGTTATATGTTCGGTCTTTTTGATACATGTATATAATATGTATTTGAATATGTATAGTAACACTAATCTTCATTTCTCAATTTCCCCCCTCCTTTCCTTTTAGATGAGCATAGTTTGTGTTCTACGCCTGTGAGTGTCTTTCTCTTTAGAAATATGTTCATCTGTGTCAGTTATTAGATAATGCCATAAGTGATAATATAAGATATAGGTCTTTTGCTTTCCGACCTACTTCATGTTTTGTGATTATCTCCAGGCTCATCTATGGTGCCTCAAAGAGCAGTGCTTCAATGTTTTCCATGGCTAATATTCCATTGTGTACATGGACCACTTCTTCTTGGTGCATTCCTCTGTTGATGGACATTTTCGTTGCTTCCAAGTGTTGCCTATGGTAAATATTGCTGGAGTGCAGGATTGCCAGCCTGCGATTTTTGATTTTCATTTTCTCAGGTGATAGACCCAGCAGTGGGTATGATTGATTGATTGGTATGGTAGCTCAACGTTTACCTTTTCAAGGCACCTCAATTGTGCTTTCATTAGTGGCTCTTACCACGTCCCCCTTAGAATCGAGGGTACGCATTTCTCCACAATCACGTCAGCGTTTATCGTTTGCCGCATTTTTGTTGATGGCCATTCTGACTGGTGTGAGCTGATAGGTTTTTGTAATTTGGGTTTACATGTCTGTAACAATTCCTACAATTCATCCTTTTTCCACGCCTTTTCCTTTTCTGTTAAAAGAAAAAAGAAAAAAGGTGTGAGTACAATATACCTCTTCAAATTTTCTTTTTGGAAGGTTGCACTCTAGAGTTTTTTGGTCGATTTTCGACCTCAGTATCTTTTGGAGGGCAGGTGTCATTTACAGACCTGCAATTGGTGAATATTTAGTGACCTTTTGCAGTGGGTTTAAAGCTGCTGTTGTGGGAAACGGCCACAAGGATGCAGCATTTCTCCATTCCCAAATCTGGGTACTAGGGCAGCAGAGCCGTTCTGGAAGTCGTTTGCCTAGGTTGTAAATTTGAATGGAATGTGCCAGGAGAACCCCCCATAAGTTTATGTCTCATTACTCCTAGTTGGTTGTTTTAATTTTTTCAATTGGGGTAATGGTTAGAATGTTGCTTGTCCAAGGTGTACATACTCTGGTTCATCTACATATTCTATATACCTATTTATGTAGAGATCCTCTTCCCGTGTAAATTATTACACAGTGTTCCGTAAACCTTCCTTGCTATATGGTCGGTCTTTTTGATATATGTATATAATATGTATTTGTATACATATGGTAACGCTAATCTTCATTTATCCATTCCCCCCCACCTTTCCTTGTAGATAAGCATAGTTTTTTTTAATAAGTCTGTGATTGACTTTCTCTGTGGAAATATGTTCATTTGTGTCAGTTACTAGAGAACGCGTATAAGTGATATCATAGGATATAGGACTTTTGCTTTCCGACTTACCTCATGTTCTGTGATTATCTCCAAGATCATCTATGGTGTCTCAAAGAGCAGTGTTTCATTGTTTTCCATGGCTAGTATTCATTGTGTACATGGGCCGCTTCTTCTTTTTCCTTTCATCTGTTGATGGACATTTTGGTTGCTTCACTGTCTTGTCTATTGTGAATAAGGCTGCAGTGCAGCTTTTGCAGCCCGGGTCTTCTTCATTCTGGTCTTCTCAGGTGAGAGGCCCATTGGTGCGCCTGCTGGATTGAATGGTACCTCAATTTTTCCTTTTCAACGCAGCTCCTTTCTGTTCTCATTATTAGCGTTTAACCCTTTTACATCTCACCAGCAGCTAGAGGGTACACAGTTCTCTAAAACCTCTTCAGCATTGATTGTTTGTAGACTTTTTGCCAACGGTCAGTCGACGGGTGTGAGTTGAAAACTTTTTGTAGATTAGATTGCATGAGTCTAATACTTCCTGAGGTTGAGCTTTTATCCATTTTCCTTTCTTTGAAAAGAGAGTGAGTAAAACTTACCTCTTCATACGAGCTTCGTGAACATTTTGCCTGTTTTGAATTTTTTTTATCCATTCCCTACTTCAGCACAATTTGAGGGCAGGTGTCCTTTACAGCCCTGAGTCCTTGTGAATGGTAAGTGACCATTAGCTGTGGGTTAAAAGCTGCTGTTGCGGGAATCGGCCACAAGGCGGCAGCATTTCTCCTTTACCAAATCTGGTTACTAGGGCAACAGAGCCTTAGTGGAAGTGGTGTTCTAGGTTGTAAATTAGAATGGAATGTGCGAGGAAAAAGCCCTTTAAGTTTATGTCTCATTACTTCTTGTTGGTATTTTTAACTTAATTTTTATTTTTTATCACAGCAAACTTGATTACAATGTTTTGTTTGTTCTAGGTGTGCAAGATGTGGTTCTTTCACACATATACATATATCTATTTTTCTTCGGATCCTTTTCCCATGTCTGTTACGACACAATGTTGAGTAGTCTTCTCTTGGTATAGCGTAGGTCTTTGGTGATTATATATTTCACATGTGTTTGTATCTCTCTGTTAACCTCAATACGGTAATGTATCCAATCCTCACACCTTTCCATTTGGTGAACCATAAGTTTTTTAAATGAATCTATGATAGTGTTTCTCTGTGGAAATACCTTTGTTTGTATCATTTTTTCGGTAACACCTATATGTGATAGGATAGGATATGTGTCTTTCGCTTTCTCACTTACTCCAAGCTGCGTGATTACTTCTAGACTCATCTATGGTGCTGCAAATGGCATTGTTTCATTTTTTCACTAGCTCATATTCCATCTGTACATGGAGCAGTTCTTCTTTGTCCACCCATCTGTCGTTGGACTTTTTGGTTACTTCCATATCTTGGCGATTGTTATACTATGCAATGCAGATTTGCGTACCTGTGTCCTTCCAATTCTGTCTTCTTAGGTTATAGGTCCAGGCATAGGTCTGCTGGGTCATATGGTAGCTCAATGTTTACCTTTTAAAGGCACCTCTATTCCGTTCTCTTTAGTGGCTCTTTCCAGGTTACGTCCCACTTAAAGCGGAGGGTATGCATTTCTTCCCAGCACCTTCAGCATTTATTCTTTGTAGTTTTTGCTGATGGTTATTCTGAGTGGTGTGAGCTGATACCTCTTTGTGGTTGAATTTGCATGTGTCTCATAATGCGTTGAAATTGAGCTGTAAGACATGTCCTTTTTATTTTTCCAGCTGTGATGAGAGCTTATTTCTTCAAAGTGTTTTCTTCAAGTATGTGTCACCATTTGAAATATTTTGGCCATGATCTCCCTCAAGACATTTTGAGGGCAGGTTTCATTTACAGCCCTGCAGTACTTGTTCATGTGAAGTGACCATTAGCTCAGGCTTTAAACCTGCTTTTGCAGGTAACGGCCAGAGAGCGGCAATCTTTCTACGTTCCCCTTGCTGGTACTAGGGAAACAGACCTACCGGCCAGTGGTGTTCTTCGGTTATAAATTAGAGTGCAATGTGCCCGGATAAACCCACAAATGTTGATGTCTCCTTGCTTTTCTTTGTTTTTAAATTTAATTTATATTTATTATTAGAGTAATATCCCATTGTGTACGTGGACCACTTCTTCTTGGTGCATTCCTCGGTTGATGGACATTTTCATTGCTTCCAAGTGCTGGCTATGGTAAATATTGCTGGCATACTGGTTTGCCAGCCTGTGACTTTTTGATTCTCATTTTCTCAGGTGATAGGCCAAGCAGTGGTTGTGATTGATGGACTGGTAGCTCAATGTTTCCCTTTTCAAAGCACCTACGTTGTGTTTTCGTTAGTGGCTCTTTACATGCCCCCCCTTACAGCCGAGGGTACGCATTTCTCCACACTCCCTTCACCGTTTATTTTTTGCAGCATTTTTCCTAATGGCCATTCTGACTGCTGTGAGCTGATAGGGTTTTGTAATATGGGTATGCATGTCATGAAAATTTTTAAAATTCATCATATTCCTACGCCTTTTTCTTTTCTCTTAAAAGAAAAAAACCGTGAGTACAATATAGCTCTTGAAATTGTCTTCTTCGAAGGTTGCCCTCTTCTGAATTTTTTGGTCGATTTTTGACCCCAGAAATTTTCTGGAGGCCAGGCGCAATTTACAGAACTGCAAGTTGGTGAAAATTTAGTGACCTTTTGCAGTGGGTTCAAAGCTGCTGTTGTGGGAAACGTCCACAAGGAGGTAGCATTTCTCCATTCCCCAGTCCTGGTTCTAGGGCAGCAGAGCCTTTCTGGAAGTCATTGTCCTAGGTTGTAAATTAGAATGGAATTTGCCAGGAGAAATCCCCATAAGTTTATGTCTCATTACTTCTTCTTGGTTTTTAAAATTTTTTTAATCTGGGTAAAGTTTAGAATACTGTTTGTCCTAGGTGTACACAATCTGGTTCATTTGGACATTATGTATGTCTATTAATGTACAGATCCTCTTCCCATGTAAAATATTACACTGTTCCGTCGACCTCCCTTGTTATATGTTCGGTCTTTTTGATACATGTATATAATATGTATTTGAATATGTATAGTAACACTAATCTTCATTTCTCAATTTCCCCCCTCCTTTCCTTTTAGATGAGCATAGTTTGTGTTCTACGCCTGTGAGTGTCTTTCTCTTTAGAAATATGTTCATCTGTGTCAGTTATTAGATAATGCCATAAGTGATAATATAAGATATAGGTCTTTTGCTTTCCGACCTACTTCATGTTTTGTGATTATCTCCAGGCTCATCTATGGTGCCTCAAAGAGCAGTGCTTCAATGTTTTCCATGGCTAATATTCCATTGTGTACATGGACCACTTCTTCTTGGTGCATTCCTCTGTTGATGGACATTTTCGTTGCTTCCAAGTGTTGCCTATGGTAAATATTGCTGGAGTGCAGGATTGCCAGCCTGCGATTTTTGATTTTCATTTTCTCAGGTGATAGACCCAGCAGTGGGTATGATTGATTGATTGGTATGGTAGCTCAACGTTTACCTTTTCAAGGCACCTCAATTGTGCTTTCATTAGTGGCTCTTACCACGTCCCCCTTAGAATCGAGGGTACGCATTTCTCCACAATCACGTCAGCGTTTATCGTTTGCCGCATTTTTGTTGATGGCCATTCTGACTGGTGTGAGCTGATAGGTTTTTGTAATTTGGGTTTACATGTCTGTAACAATTCCTACAATTCATCCTTTTTCCACGCCTTTTCCTTTTCTGTTAAAAGAAAAAAGAAAAAAGGTGTGAGTACAATATACCTCTTCAAATTTTCTTTTTGGAAGGTTGCACTCTAGAGTTTTTTGGTCGATTTTCGACCTCAGTATCTTTTGGAGGGCAGGTGTCATTTACAGACCTGCAATTGGTGAATATTTAGTGACCTTTTGCAGTGGGTTTAAAGCTGCTGTTGTGGGAAACGGCCACAAGGATGCAGCATTTCTCCATTCCCAAATCTGGGTACTAGGGCAGCAGAGCCGTTCTGGAAGTCGTTTGCCTAGGTTGTAAATTTGAATGGAATGTGCCAGGAGAACCCCCCATAAGTTTATGTCTCATTACTCCTAGTTGGTTGTTTTAATTTTTTCAATTGGGGTAATGGTTAGAATGTTGCTTGTCCAAGGTGTACATACTCTGGTTCATCTACATATTCTATATACCTATTTATGTAGAGATCCTCTTCCCGTGTAAATTATTACACAGTGTTCCGTAAACCTTCCTTGCTATATGGTCGGTCTTTTTGATATATGTATATAATATGTATTTGTATACATATGGTAACGCTAATCTTCATTTATCCATTCCCCCCCACCTTTCCTTGTAGATAAGCATAGTTTTTTTTAATAAGTCTGTGATTGACTTTCTCTGTGGAAATATGTTCATTTGTGTCAGTTACTAGAGAACGCGTATAAGTGATATCATAGGATATAGGACTTTTGCTTTCCGACTTACCTCATGTTCTGTGATTATCTCCAAGATCATCTATGGTGTCTCAAAGAGCAGTGTTTCATTGTTTTCCATGGCTAGTATTCATTGTGTACATGGGCCGCTTCTTCTTTTTCCTTTCATCTGTTGATGGACATTTTGGTTGCTTCACTGTCTTGTCTATTGTGAATAAGGCTGCAGTGCAGCTTTTGCAGCCCGGGTCTTCTTCATTCTGGTCTTCTCAGGTGAGAGGCCCATTGGTGCGCCTGCTGGATTGAATGGTACCTCAATTTTTCCTTTTCAACGCAGCTCCTTTCTGTTCTCATTATTAGCGTTTAACCCTTTTACATCTCACCAGCAGCTAGAGGGTACACAGTTCTCTAAAACCTCTTCAGCATTGATTGTTTGTAGACTTTTTGCCAACGGTCAGTCGACGGGTGTGAGTTGAAAACTTTTTGTAGATTAGATTGCATGAGTCTAATACTTCCTGAGGTTGAGCTTTTATCCATTTTCCTTTCTTTGAAAAGAGAGTGAGTAAAACTTACCTCTTCATACGAGCTTCGTGAACATTTTGCCTGTTTTGAATTTTTTTTATCCATTCCCTACTTCAGCACAATTTGAGGGCAGGTGTCCTTTACAGCCCTGAGTCCTTGTGAATGGTAAGTGACCATTAGCTGTGGGTTAAAAGCTGCTGTTGCGGGAATCGGCCACAAGGCGGCAGCATTTCTCCTTTACCAAATCTGGTTACTAGGGCAACAGAGCCTTAGTGGAAGTGGTGTTCTAGGTTGTAAATTAGAATGGAATGTGCGAGGAAAAAGCCCTTTAAGTTTATGTCTCATTACTTCTTGTTGGTATTTTTAACTTAATTTTTATTTTTTATCACAGCAAACTTGATTACAATGTTTTGTTTGTTCTAGGTGTGCAAGATGTGGTTCTTTCACACATATACATATATCTATTTTTCTTCGGATCCTTTTCCCATGTCTGTTACGACACAATGTTGAGTAGTCTTCTCTTGGTATAGCGTAGGTCTTTGGTGATTATATATTTCACATGTGTTTGTATCTCTCTGTTAACCTCAATACGGTAATGTATCCAATCCTCACACCTTTCCATTTGGTGAACCATAAGTTTTTTAAATGAATCTATGATAGTGTTTCTCTGTGGAAATACCTTTGTTTGTATCATTTTTTCGGTAACACCTATATGTGATAGGATAGGATATGTGTCTTTCGCTTTCTCACTTACTCCAAGCTGCGTGATTACTTCTAGACTCATCTATGGTGCTGCAAATGGCATTGTTTCATTTTTTCACTAGCTCATATTCCATCTGTACATGGAGCAGTTCTTCTTTGTCCACCCATCTGTCGTTGGACTTTTTGGTTACTTCCATATCTTGGCGATTGTTATACTATGCAATGCAGATTTGCGTACCTGTGTCCTTCCAATTCTGTCTTCTTAGGTTATAGGTCCAGGCATAGGTCTGCTGGGTCATATGGTAGCTCAATGTTTACCTTTTAAAGGCACCTCTATTCCGTTCTCTTTAGTGGCTCTTTCCAGGTTACGTCCCACTTAAAGCGGAGGGTATGCATTTCTTCCCAGCACCTTCAGCATTTATTCTTTGTAGTTTTTGCTGATGGTTATTCTGAGTGGTGTGAGCTGATACCTCTTTGTGGTTGAATTTGCATGTGTCTCATAATGCGTTGAAATTGAGCTGTAAGACATGTCCTTTTTATTTTTCCAGCTGTGATGAGAGCTTATTTCTTCAAAGTGTTTTCTTCAAGTATGTGTCACCATTTGAAATATTTTGGCCATGATCTCCCTCAAGACATTTTGAGGGCAGGTTTCATTTACAGCCCTGCAGTACTTGTTCATGTGAAGTGACCATTAGCTCAGGCTTTAAACCTGCTTTTGCAGGTAACGGCCAGAGAGCGGCAATCTTTCTACGTTCCCCTTGCTGGTACTAGGGAAACAGACCTACCGGCCAGTGGTGTTCTTCGGTTATAAATTAGAGTGCAATGTGCCCGGATAAACCCAAAAATGTTGATGTCTCCTTGCTTTTCTTTGTTTTTAAATTTAATTTATATTTATTATTAGAGTAATATCCCATTGTGTACGTGGACCACTTCTTCTTGGTGCATTCCTCGGTTGATGGACATTTTCATTGCTTCCAAGTGCTGGCTATGGTAAATATTGCTGGCATACTGGTTTGCCAGCCTGTGACTTTTTGATTCTCATTTTCTCAGGTGATAGGCCAAGCAGTGGTTGTGATTGATGGACTGGTAGCTCAATGTTTCCCTTTTCAAAGCACCTACGTTGTGTTTTCGTTAGTGGCTCTTTACATGCCCCCCCTTACAGCCGAGGGTACGCATTTCTCCACACTCCCTTCACCGTTTATTTTTTGCAGCATTTTTCCTAATGGCCATTCTGACTGCTGTGAGCTGATAGGGTTTTGTAATATGGGTATGCATGTCATGAAAATTTTTAAAATTCATCATATTCCTACGCCTTTTTCTTTTCTCTTAAAAGAAAAAAACCGTGAGTACAATATAGCTCTTGAAATTGTCTTCTTCGAAGGTTGCCCTCTTCTGAATTTTTTGGTCGATTTTTGACCCCAGAAATTTTCTGGAGGCCAGGCGCAATTTACAGAACTGCAAGTTGGTGAAAATTTAGTGACCTTTTGCAGTGGGTTCAAAGCTGCTGTTGTGGGAAACGTCCACAAGGAGGTAGCATTTCTCCATTCCCCAGTCCTGGTTCTAGGGCAGCAGAGCCTTTCTGGAAGTCATTGTCCTAGGTTGTAAATTAGAATGGAATTTGCCAGGAGAAATCCCCATAAGTTTATGTCTCATTACTTCTTCTTGGTTTTTAAAATTTTTTTAATCTGGGTAAAGTTTAGAATACTGTTTGTCCTAGGTGTACACAATCTGGTTCATTTGGACATTATGTATGTCTATTAATGTACAGATCCTCTTCCCATGTAAAATATTACACTGTTCCGTCGACCTCCCTTGTTATATGTTCGGTCTTTTTGATACATGTATATAATATGTATTTGAATATGTATAGTAACACTAATCTTCATTTCTCAATTTCCCCCCTCCTTTCCTTTTAGATGAGCATAGTTTGTGTTCTACGCCTGTGAGTGTCTTTCTCTTTAGAAATATGTTCATCTGTGTCAGTTATTAGATAATGCCATAAGTGATAATATAAGATATAGGTCTTTTGCTTTCCGACCTACTTCATGTTTTGTGATTATCTCCAGGCTCATCTATGGTGCCTCAAAGAGCAGTGCTTCAATGTTTTCCATGGCTAATATTCCATTGTGTACATGGACCACTTCTTCTTGGTGCATTCCTCTGTTGATGGACATTTTCGTTGCTTCCAAGTGTTGCCTATGGTAAATATTGCTGGAGTGCAGGATTGCCAGCCTGCGATTTTTGATTTTCATTTTCTCAGGTGATAGACCCAGCAGTGGGTATGATTGATTGATTGGTATGGTAGCTCAACGTTTACCTTTTCAAGGCACCTCAATTGTGCTTTCATTAGTGGCTCTTACCACGTCCCCCTTAGAATCGAGGGTACGCATTTCTCCACAATCACGTCAGCGTTTATCGTTTGCCGCATTTTTGTTGATGGCCATTCTGACTGGTGTGAGCTGATAGGTTTTTGTAATTTGGGTTTACATGTCTGTAACAATTCCTACAATTCATCCTTTTTCCACGCCTTTTCCTTTTCTGTTAAAAGAAAAAAGAAAAAAGGTGTGAGTACAATATACCTCTTCAAATTTTCTTTTTGGAAGGTTGCACTCTAGAGTTTTTTGGTCGATTTTCGACCTCAGTATCTTTTGGAGGGCAGGTGTCATTTACAGACCTGCAATTGGTGAATATTTAGTGACCTTTTGCAGTGGGTTTAAAGCTGCTGTTGTGGGAAACGGCCACAAGGATGCAGCATTTCTCCATTCCCAAATCTGGGTACTAGGGCAGCAGAGCCGTTCTGGAAGTCGTTTGCCTAGGTTGTAAATTTGAATGGAATGTGCCAGGAGAACCCCCCATAAGTTTATGTCTCATTACTCCTAGTTGGTTGTTTTAATTTTTTCAATTGGGGTAATGGTTAGAATGTTGCTTGTCCAAGGTGTACATACTCTGGTTCATCTACATATTCTATATACCTATTTATGTAGAGATCCTCTTCCCGTGTAAATTATTACACAGTGTTCCGTAAACCTTCCTTGCTATATGGTCGGTCTTTTTGATATATGTATATAATATGTATTTGTATACATATGGTAACGCTAATCTTCATTTATCCATTCCCCCCCACCTTTCCTTGTAGATAAGCATAGTTTTTTTTAATAAGTCTGTGATTGACTTTCTCTGTGGAAATATGTTCATTTGTGTCAGTTACTAGAGAACGCGTATAAGTGATATCATAGGATATAGGACTTTTGCTTTCCGACTTACCTCATGTTCTGTGATTATCTCCAAGATCATCTATGGTGTCTCAAAGAGCAGTGTTTCATTGTTTTCCATGGCTAGTATTCATTGTGTACATGGGCCGCTTCTTCTTTTTCCTTTCATCTGTTGATGGACATTTTGGTTGCTTCACTGTCTTGTCTATTGTGAATAAGGCTGCAGTGCAGCTTTTGCAGCCCGGGTCTTCTTCATTCTGGTCTTCTCAGGTGAGAGGCCCATTGGTGCGCCTGCTGGATTGAATGGTACCTCAATTTTTCCTTTTCAACGCAGCTCCTTTCTGTTCTCATTATTAGCGTTTAACCCTTTTACATCTCACCAGCAGCTAGAGGGTACACAGTTCTCTAAAACCTCTTCAGCATTGATTGTTTGTAGACTTTTTGCCAACGGTCAGTCGACGGGTGTGAGTTGAAAACTTTTTGTAGATTAGATTGCATGAGTCTAATACTTCCTGAGGTTGAGCTTTTATCCATTTTCCTTTCTTTGAAAAGAGAGTGAGTAAAACTTACCTCTTCATACGAGCTTCGTGAACATTTTGCCTGTTTTGAATTTTTTTTATCCATTCCCTGCTTCAGCACAATTTGAGGGCAGGTGTCCTTTACAGCCCTGAGTCCTTGTGAATGGTAAGTGACCATTAGCTGTGGGTTAAAAGCTGCTGTTGCGGGAATCGGCCACAAGGCGGCAGCATTTCTCCTTTACCAAATCTGGTTACTAGGGCAACAGAGCCTTAGTGGAAGTGGTGTTCTAGGTTGTAAATTAGAATGGAATGTGCGAGGAAAAAGCCCTTTAAGTTTATGTCTCATTACTTCTTGTTGGTATTTTTAACTTAATTTTTATTTTTTATCACAGCAAACTTGATTACAATGTTTTGTTTGTTCTAGGTGTGCAAGATGTGGTTCTTTCACACATATACATATATCTATTTTTCTTCGGATCCTTTTCCCATGTCTGTTACGACACAATGTTGAGTAGTCTTCTCTTGGTATAGCGTAGGTCTTTGGTGATTATATATTTCACATGTGTTTGTATCTCTCTGTTAACCTCAATACGGTAATGTATCCAATCCTCACACCTTTCCATTTGGTGAACCATAAGTTTTTTAAATGAATCTATGATAGTGTTTCTCTGTGGAAATACCTTTGTTTGTATCATTTTTTCGGTAACACCTATATGTGATAGGATAGGATATGTGTCTTTCGCTTTCTCACTTACTCCAAGCTGCGTGATTACTTCTAGACTCATCTATGGTGCTGCAAATGGCATTGTTTCATTTTTTCACTAGCTCATATTCCATCTGTACATGGAGCAGTTCTTCTTTGTCCACCCATCTGTCGTTGGACTTTTTGGTTACTTCCATATCTTGGCGATTGTTATACTATGCAATGCAGATTTGCGTACCTGTGTCCTTCCAATTCTGTCTTCTTAGGTTATAGGTCCAGGAATAGGTCTGCTGGGTCATATGGTAGCTCAATGTTTACCTTTTAAAGGCACCTCTATTCCGTTCTCTTTAGTGGCTCTTTCCAGGTTACGTCCCACTTAAAGCGGAGGGTATGCATTTCTTCCCAGCACCTTCAGCATTTATTCTTTGTAGTTTTTGCTGATGGTTATTCTGAGTGGTGTGAGCTGATACCTCTTTGTGGTTGAATTTGCATGTGTCTCATAATGCGTTGAAATTGAGCTGTAAGACATGTCCTTTTTATTTTTCCAGCTGTGATGAGAGCTTATTTCTTCAAAGTGTTTTCTTCAAGTATGTGTCACCATTTGAAATATTTTGGCCATGATCTCCCTCAAGACATTTTGAGGGCAGGTTTCATTTACAGCCCTGCAGTACTTGTTCATGTGAAGTGACCATTAGCTCAGGCTTTAAACCTGCTTTTGCAGGTAACGGCCAGAGAGCGGCAATCTTTCTACGTTCCCCTTGCTGGTACTAGGGAAACAGACCTACCGGCCAGTGGTGTTCTTCGGTTATAAATTAGAGTGCAATGTGCCCGGATAAACCCACAAATGTTGATGTCTCCTTGCTTTTCTTTGTTTTTAAATTTAATTTATATTTATTATTAGAGTAATATCCCATTGTGTACGTGGACCACTTCTTCTTGGTGCATTCCTCGGTTGATGGACATTTTCATTGCTTCCAAGTGCTGGCTATGGTAAATATTGCTGGCATACTGGTTTGCCAGCCTGTGACTTTTTGATTCTCATTTTCTCAGGTGATAGGCCAAGCAGTGGTTGTGATTGATGGACTGGTAGCTCAATGTTTCCCTTTTCAAAGCACCTACGTTGTGTTTTCGTTAGTGGCTCTTTACATGCCCCCCCTTACAGCCGAGGGTACGCATTTCTCCACACTCCCTTCACCGTTTATTTTTTGCAGCATTTTTCCTAATGGCCATTCTGACTGCTGTGTGCTGATAGGGTTTTGTAATATGGGTATGCATGTCATGAAAATTTTTAAAATTCATCATATTCCTACGCCTTTTTCTTTTCTCTTAAAAGAAAAAAACCGTGAGTACAATATAGCTCTTGAAATTGTCTTCTTCGAAGGTTGCCCTCTTCTGAATTTTTTGGTCGATTTTTGACCCCAGAAATTTTCTGGAGGCCAGGCGCAATTTACAGAACTGCAAGTTGGTGAAAATTTAGTGACCTTTTGCAGTGGGTTCAAAGCTGCTGTTGTGGGAAACGTCCACAAGGAGGTAGCATTTCTCCATTCCCCAGTCCTGGTTCTAGGGCAGCAGAGCCTTTCTGGAAGTCATTGTCCTAGGTTGTAAATTAGAATGGAATTTGCCAGGAGAAATCCCCATAAGTTTATGTCTCATTACTTCTTCTTGGTTTTTAAAATTTTTTTAATCTGGGTAAAGTTTAGAATACTGTTTGTCCTAGGTGTACACAATCTGGTTCATTTGGACATTATGTATGTCTATTAATGTACAGATCCTCTTCCCATGTAAAATATTACACTGTTCCGTCGACCTCCCTTGTTATATGTTCGGTCTTTTTGATACATGTATATAATATGTATTTGAATATGTATAGTAACACTAATCTTCATTTCTCAATTTCCCCCCTCCTTTCCTTTTAGATGAGCATAGTTTGTGTTCTACGCCTGTGAGTGTCTTTCTCTTTAGAAATATGTTCATCTGTGTCAGTTATTAGATAATGCCATAAGTGATAATATAAGATATAGGTCTTTTGCTTTCCGACCTACTTCATGTTTTGTGATTATCTCCAGGCTCATCTATGGTGCCTCAAAGAGCAGTGCTTCAATGTTTTCCATGGCTAATATTCCATTGTGTACATGGACCACTTCTTCTTGGTGCATTCCTCTGTTGATGGACATTTTCGTTGCTTCCAAGTGTTGCCTATGGTAAATATTGCTGGAGTGCAGGATTGCCAGCCTGCGATTTTTGATTTTCATTTTCTCAGGTGATAGACCCAGCAGTGGGTATGATTGATTGATTGGTATGGTAGCTCAACGTTTACCTTTTCAAGGCACCTCAATTGTGCTTTCATTAGTGGCTCTTACCACGTCCCCCTTAGAATCGAGGGTACGCATTTCTCCACAATCACGTCAGCGTTTATCGTTTGCCGCATTTTTGTTGATGGCCATTCTGACTGGTGTGAGCTGATAGGTTTTTGTAATTTGGGTTTACATGTCTGTAAAAATTCCTACAATTCATCCTTTTTCCACGCCTTTTCCTTTTCTGTTAAAAGAAAAAAGAAAAAAGGTGTGAGTACAATATACCTCTTCAAATTTTCTTTTTGGAAGGTTGCACTCTAGAGTTTTTTGGTCGATTTTCGACCTCAGTATCTTTTGGAGGGCAGGTGTCATTTACAGACCTGCAATTGGTGAATATTTAGTGACCTTTTGCAGTGGGTTTAAAGCTGCTGTTGTGGGAAACGGCCACAAGGATGCAGCATTTCTCCATTCCCAAATCTGGGTACTAGGGCAGCAGAGCCGTTCTGGAAGTCGTTTGCCTAGGTTGTAAATTTGAATGGAATGTGCCAGGAGAACCCCCCATAAGTTTATGTCTCATTACTCCTAGTTGGTTGTTTTAATTTTTTCAATTGGGGTAATGGTTAGAATGTTGCTTGTCCAAGGTGTACATACTCTGGTTCATCTACATATTCTATATACCTATTTATGTAGAGATTCTCTTCCCGTGTAAATTATTACACAGTGTTCCGTAAACCTTCCTTGCTATATGGTCGGTCTTTTTGATATATGTATATAATATGTATTTGTATACATATGGTAACGCTAATCTTCATTTATCCATTCCCCCCCACCTTTCCTTGTAGATAAGCATAGTTTTTTTTAATAAGTCTGTGATTGACTTTCTCTGTGGAAATATGTTCATTTGTGTCAGTTACTAGAGAACGCGTATAAGTGATATCATAGGATATAGGACTTTTGCTTTCCGACTTACCTCATGTTCTGTGATTATCTCCAAGATCATCTATGGTGTCTCAAAGAGCAGTGTTTCATTGTTTTCCATGGCTAGTATTCATTGTGTACATGGGCCGCTTCTTCTTTTTCCTTTCATCTGTTGATGGACATTTTGGTTGCTTCACTGTCTTGTCTATTGTGAATAAGGCTGCAGTGCAGCTTTTGCAGCCCGGGTCTTCTTCATTCTGGTCTTCTCAGGTGAGAGGCCCATTGGTGCGCCTGCTGGATTGAATGGTACCTCAATTTTTCCTTTTCAACGCAGCTCCTTTCTGTTCTCATTATTAGCGTTTAACCCTTTTACATCTCACCAGCAGCTAGAGGGTACACAGTTCTCTAAAACCTCTTCAGCATTGATTGTTTGTAGACTTTTTGCCAACGGTCAGTCGACGGGTGTGAGTTGAAAACTTTTTGTAGATTAGATTGCATGAGTCTAATACTTCCTGAGGTTGAGCTTTTATCCATTTTCCTTTCTTTGAAAAGAGAGTGAGTAAAACTTACCTCTTCATACGAGCTTCGTGAACATTTTGCCTGTTTTGAATTTTTTTTATCCATTCCCTACTTCAGCACAATTTGAGGGCAGGTGTCCTTTACAGCCCTGAGTCCTTGTGAATGGTAAGTGACCATTAGCTGTGGGTTAAAAGCTGCTGTTGCGGGAATCGGCCACAAGGCGGCAGCATTTCTCCTTTACCAAATCTGGTTACTAGGGCAACAGAGCCTTAGTGGAAGTGGTGTTCTAGGTTGTAAATTAGAATGGAATGTGCGAGGAAAAAGCCCTTTAAGTTTATGTCTCATTACTTCTTGTTGGTATTTTTAACTTAATTTTTATTTTTTATCACAGCAAACTTGATTACAATGTTTTGTTTGTTCTAGGTGTGCAAGATGTGGTTCTTTCACACATATACATATATCTATTTTTCTTCGGATCCTTTTCCCATGTCTGTTACGACACAATGTTGAGTAGTCTTCTCTTGGTATAGCGTAGGTCTTTGGTGATTATATATTTCACATGTGTTTGTATCTCTCTGTTAACCTCAATACGGTAATGTATCCAATCCTCACACCTTTCCATTTGGTGAACCATAAGTTTTTTAAATGAATCTATGATAGTGTTTCTCTGTGGAAATACCTTTGTTTGTATCATTTTTTCGGTAACACCTATATGTGATAGGATAGGATATGTGTCTTTCGCTTTCTCACTTACTCCAAGCTGCGTGATTACTTCTAGACTCATCTATGGTGCTGCAAATGGCATTGTTTCATTTTTTCACTAGCTCATATTCCATCTGTACATGGAGCAGTTCTTCTTTGTCCACCCATCTGTCGTTGGACTTTTTGGTTACTTCCATATCTTGGCGATTGTTATACTATGCAATGCAGATTTGCGTACCTGTGTCCTTCCAATTCTGTCTTCTTAGGTTATAGGTCCAGGAATAGGTCTGCTGGGTCATATGGTAGCTCAATGTTTACCTTTTAAAGGCACCTCTATTCCGTTCTCTTTAGTGGCTCTTTCCAGGTTACGTCCCACTTAAAGCGGAGGGTATGCATTTCTTCCCAGCACCTTCAGCATTTATTCTTTGTAGTTTTTGCTGATGGTTATTCTGAGTGGTGTGAGCTGATACCTCTTTGTGGTTGAATTTGCATGTGTCTCATAATGCGTTGAAATTGAGCTGTAAGACATGTCCTTTTTATTTTTCCAGCTGTGATGAGAGCTTATTTCTTCAAAGTGTTTTCTTCAAGTATGTGTCACCATTTGAAATATTTTGGCCATGATCTCCCTCAAGACATTTTGAGGGCAGGTTTCATTTACAGCCCTGCAGTACTTGTTCATGTGAAGTGACCATTAGCTCAGGCTTTAAACCTGCTTTTGCAGGTAACGGCCAGAGAGCGGCAATCTTTCTACGTTCCCCTTGCTGGTACTAGGGAAACAGACCTACCGGCCAGTGGTGTTCTTCGGTTATAAATTAGAGTGCAATGTGCCCGGATAAACCCAAAAATGTTGATGTCTCCTTGCTTTTCTTTGTTTTTAAATTTAATTTATATTTATTATTAGAGTAATATCCCATTGTGTACGTGGACCACTTCTTCTTGGTGCATTCCTCGGTTGATGGACATTTTCATTGCTTCCAAGTGCTGGCTATGGTAAATATTGCTGGCATACTGGTTTGCCAGCCTGTGACTTTTTGATTCTCATTTTCTCAGGTGATAGGCCAAGCAGTGGTTGTGATTGATGGACTGGTAGCTCAATGTTTCCCTTTTCAAAGCACCTACGTTGTGTTTTCGTTAGTGGCTCTTTACATGCCCCCCCTTACAGCCGAGGGTACGCATTTCTCCACACTCCCTTCACCGTTTATTTTTTGCAGCATTTTTCCTAATGGCCATTCTGACTGCTGTGAGCTGATAGGGTTTTGTAATATGGGTATGCATGTCATGAAAATTTTTAAAATTCATCATATTCCTACGCCTTTTTCTTTTCTCTTAAAAGAAAAAAACCGTGAGTACAATATAGCTCTTGAAATTGTCTTCTTCGAAGGTTGCCCTCTTCTGAATTTTTTGGTCGATTTTTGACCCCAGAAATTTTCTGGAGGCCAGGCGCAATTTACAGAACTGCAAGTTGGTGAAAATTTAGTGACCTTTTGCAGTGGGTTCAAAGCTGCTGTTGTGGGAAACGTCCACAAGGAGGTAGCATTTCTCCATTCCCCAGTCCTGGTTCTAGGGCAGCAGAGCCTTTCTGGAAGTCATTGTCCTAGGTTGTAAATTAGAATGGAATTTGCCAGGAGAAATCCCCATAAGTTTATGTCTCATTACTTCTTCTTGGTTTTTAAAATTTTTTTAATCTGGGTAAAGTTTAGAATACTGTTTGTCCTAGGTGTACACAATCTGGTTCATTTGGACATTATGTATGTCTATTAATGTACAGATCCTCTTCCCATGTAAAATATTACACTGTTCCGTCGACCTCCCTTGTTATATGTTCGGTCTTTTTGATACATGTATATAATATGTATTTGAATATGTATAGTAACACTAATCTTCATTTCTCAATTTCCCCCCTCCTTTCC
Source organism: Balaenoptera borealis (assembly GCF_965194805.1). Lineage (NCBI taxonomy): Eukaryota > Metazoa > Chordata > Mammalia > Artiodactyla > Balaenopteridae > Balaenoptera > Balaenoptera borealis. The sequence goes on along the minus strand of NW_028122588.1, from coordinate 27,680 downwards.
TTTTAGATGAGCATAGTTTGTGTTCTACGCCTGTGAGTGTCTTTCTCTTTAGAAATATGTTCATCTGTGTCAGTTATTAGATAATGCCATAAGTGATAATATAAGATATAGGTCTTTTGCTTTCCGACCTACTTCATGTTTTGTGATTATCTCCAGGCTCATCTATGGTGCCTCAAAGAGCAGTGCTTCAATGTTTTCCATGGCTAATATTCCATTGTGTACATGGACCACTTCTTCTTGGTGCATTCCTCTGTTGATGGACATTTTCGTTGCTTCCAAGTGTTGCCTATGGTAAATATTGCTGGAGTGCAGGATTGCCAGCCTGCGATTTTTGATTTTCATTTTCTCAGGTGATAGACCCAGCAGTGGGTATGATTGATTGATTGGTATGGTAGCTCAACGTTTACCTTTTCAAGGCACCTCAATTGTGCTTTCATTAGTGGCTCTTACCACGTCCCCCTTAGAATCGAGGGTACGCATTTCTCCACAATCACGTCAGCGTTTATCGTTTGCCGCATTTTTGTTGATGGCCATTCTGACTGGTGTGAGCTGATAGGTTTTTGTAATTTGGGTTTACATGTCTGTAACAATTCCTACAATTCATCCTTTTTCCACGCCTTTTCCTTTTCTGTTAAAAGAAAAAAGAAAAAAGGTGTGAGTACAATATACCTCTTCAAATTTTCTTTTTGGAAGGTTGCACTCTAGAGTTTTTTGGTCGATTTTCGACCTCAGTATCTTTTGGAGGGCAGGTGTCATTTACAGACCTGCAATTGGTGAATATTTAGTGACCTTTTGCAGTGGGTTTAAAGCTGCTGTTGTGGGAAACGGCCACAAGGATGCAGCATTTCTCCATTCCCAAATCTGGGTACTAGGGCAGCAGAGCCGTTCTGGAAGTCGTTTGCCTAGGTTGTAAATTTGAATGGAATGTGCCAGGAGAACCCCCCATAAGTTTATGTCTCATTACTCCTAGTTGGTTGTTTTAATTTTTTCAATTGGGGTAATGGTTAGAATGTTGCTTGTCCAAGGTGTACATACTCTGGTTCATCTACATATTCTATATACCTATTTATGTAGAGATCCTCTTCCCGTGTAAATTATTACACAGTGTTCCGTAAACCTTCCTTGCTATATGGTCGGTCTTTTTGATATATGTATATAATATGTATTTGTATACATATGGTAACGCTAATCTTCATTTATCCATTCCCCCCCACCTTTCCTTGTAGATAAGCATAGTTTTTTTTAATAAGTCTGTGATTGACTTTCTCTGTGGAAATATGTTCATTTGTGTCAGTTACTAGAGAACGCGTATAAGTGATATCATAGGATATAGGACTTTTGCTTTCCGACTTACCTCATGTTCTGTGATTATCTCCAAGATCATCTATGGTGTCTCAAAGAGCAGTGTTTCATTGTTTTCCATGGCTAGTATTCATTGTGTACATGGGCCGCTTCTTCTTTTTCCTTTCATCTGTTGATGGACATTTTGGTTGCTTCACTGTCTTGTCTATTGTGAATAAGGCTGCAGTGCAGCTTTTGCAGCCCGGGTCTTCTTCATTCTGGTCTTCTCAGGTGAGAGGCCCATTGGTGCGCCTGCTGGATTGAATGGTACCTCAATTTTTCCTTTTCAACGCAGCTCCTTTCTGTTCTCATTATTAGCGTTTAACCCTTTTACATCTCACCAGCAGCTAGAGGGTACACAGTTCTCTAAAACCTCTTCAGCATTGATTGTTTGTAGACTTTTTGCCAACGGTCAGTCGACGGGTGTGAGTTGAAAACTTTTTGTAGATTAGATTGCATGAGTCTAATACTTCCTGAGGTTGAGCTTTTATCCATTTTCCTTTCTTTGAAAAGAGAGTGAGTAAAACTTACCTCTTCATACGAGCTTCGTGAACATTTTGCCTGTTTTGAATTTTTTTTATCCATTCCCTGCTTCAGCACAATTTGAGGGCAGGTGTCCTTTACAGCCCTGAGTCCTTGTGAATGGTAAGTGACCATTAGCTGTGGGTTAAAAGCTGCTGTTGCGGGAATCGGCCACAAGGCGGCAGCATTTCTCCTTTACCAAATCTGGTTACTAGGGCAACAGAGCCTTAGTGGAAGTGGTGTTCTAGGTTGTAAATTAGAATGGAATGTGCGAGGAAAAAGCCCTTTAAGTTTATGTCTCATTACTTCTTGTTGGTATTTTTAACTTAATTTTTATTTTTTATCACAGCAAACTTGATTACAATGTTTTGTTTGTTCTAGGTGTGCAAGATGTGGTTCTTTCACACATATACATATATCTATTTTTCTTCGGATCCTTTTCCCATGTCTGTTACGACACAATGTTGAGTAGTCTTCTCTTGGTATAGCGTAGGTCTTTGGTGATTATATATTTCACATGTGTTTGTATCTCTCTGTTAACCTCAATACGGTAATGTATCCAATCCTCACACCTTTCCATTTGGTGAACCATAAGTTTTTTAAATGAATCTATGATAGTGTTTCTCTGTGGAAATACCTTTGTTTGTATCATTTTTTCGGTAACACCTATATGTGATAGGATAGGATATGTGTCTTTCGCTTTCTCACTTACTCCAAGCTGCGTGATTACTTCTAGACTCATCTATGGTGCTGCAAATGGCATTGTTTCATTTTTTCACTAGCTCATATTCCATCTGTACATGGAGCAGTTCTTCTTTGTCCACCCATCTGTCGTTGGACTTTTTGGTTACTTCCATATCTTGGCGATTGTTATACTATGCAATGCAGATTTGCGTACCTGTGTCCTTCCAATTCTGTCTTCTTAGGTTATAGGTCCAGGAATAGGTCTGCTGGGTCATATGGTAGCTCAATGTTTACCTTTTAAAGGCACCTCTATTCCGTTCTCTTTAGTGGCTCTTTCCAGGTTACGTCCCACTTAAAGCGGAGGGTATGCATTTCTTCCCAGCACCTTCAGCATTTATTCTTTGTAGTTTTTGCTGATGGTTATTCTGAGTGGTGTGAGCTGATACCTCTTTGTGGTTGAATTTGCATGTGTCTCATAATGCGTTGAAATTGAGCTGTAAGACATGTCCTTTTTATTTTTCCAGCTGTGATGAGAGCTTATTTCTTCAAAGTGTTTTCTTCAAGTATGTGTCACCATTTGAAATATTTTGGCCATGATCTCCCTCAAGACATTTTGAGGGCAGGTTTCATTTACAGCCCTGCAGTACTTGTTCATGTGAAGTGACCATTAGCTCAGGCTTTAAACCTGCTTTTGCAGGTAACGGCCAGAGAGCGGCAATCTTTCTACGTTCCCCTTGCTGGTACTAGGGAAACAGACCTACCGGCCAGTGGTGTTCTTCGGTTATAAATTAGAGTGCAATGTGCCCGGATAAACCCACAAATGTTGATGTCTCCTTGCTTTTCTTTGTTTTTAAATTTAATTTATATTTATTATTAGAGTAATATCCCATTGTGTACGTGGACCACTTCTTCTTGGTGCATTCCTCGGTTGATGGACATTTTCATTGCTTCCAAGTGCTGGCTATGGTAAATATTGCTGGCATACTGGTTTGCCAGCCTGTGACTTTTTGATTCTCATTTTCTCAGGTGATAGGCCAAGCAGTGGTTGTGATTGATGGACTGGTAGCTCAATGTTTCCCTTTTCAAAGCACCTACGTTGTGTTTTCGTTAGTGGCTCTTTACATGCCCCCCCTTACAGCCGAGGGTACGCATTTCTCCACACTCCCTTCACCGTTTATTTTTTGCAGCATTTTTCCTAATGGCCATTCTGACTGCTGTGTGCTGATAGGGTTTTGTAATATGGGTATGCATGTCATGAAAATTTTTAAAATTCATCATATTCCTACGCCTTTTTCTTTTCTCTTAAAAGAAAAAAACCGTGAGTACAATATAGCTCTTGAAATTGTCTTCTTCGAAGGTTGCCCTCTTCTGAATTTTTTGGTCGATTTTTGACCCCAGAAATTTTCTGGAGGCCAGGCGCAATTTACAGAACTGCAAGTTGGTGAAAATTTAGTGACCTTTTGCAGTGGGTTCAAAGCTGCTGTTGTGGGAAACGTCCACAAGGAGGTAGCATTTCTCCATTCCCCAGTCCTGGTTCTAGGGCAGCAGAGCCTTTCTGGAAGTCATTGTCCTAGGTTGTAAATTAGAATGGAATTTGCCAGGAGAAATCCCCATAAGTTTATGTCTCATTACTTCTTCTTGGTTTTTAAAATTTTTTTAATCTGGGTAAAGTTTAGAATACTGTTTGTCCTAGGTGTACACAATCTGGTTCATTTGGACATTATGTATGTCTATTAATGTACAGATCCTCTTCCCATGTAAAATATTACACTGTTCCGTCGACCTCCCTTGTTATATGTTCGGTCTTTTTGATACATGTATATAATATGTATTTGAATATGTATAGTAACACTAATCTTCATTTCTCAATTTCCCCCCTCCTTTCCTTTTAGATGAGCATAGTTTGTGTTCTACGCCTGTGAGTGTCTTTCTCTTTAGAAATATGTTCATCTGTGTCAGTTATTAGATAATGCCATAAGTGATAATATAAGATATAGGTCTTTTGCTTTCCGACCTACTTCATGTTTTGTGATTATCTCCAGGCTCATCTATGGTGCCTCAAAGAGCAGTGCTTCAATGTTTTCCATGGCTAATATTCCATTGTGTACATGGACCACTTCTTCTTGGTGCATTCCTCTGTTGATGGACATTTTCGTTGCTTCCAAGTGTTGCCTATGGTAAATATTGCTGGAGTGCAGGATTGCCAGCCTGCGATTTTTGATTTTCATTTTCTCAGGTGATAGACCCAGCAGTGGGTATGATTGATTGATTGGTATGGTAGCTCAACGTTTACCTTTTCAAGGCACCTCAATTGTGCTTTCATTAGTGGCTCTTACCACGTCCCCCTTAGAATCGAGGGTACGCATTTCTCCACAATCACGTCAGCGTTTATCGTTTGCCGCATTTTTGTTGATGGCCATTCTGACTGGTGTGAGCTGATAGGTTTTTGTAATTTGGGTTTACATGTCTGTAAAAATTCCTACAATTCATCCTTTTTCCACGCCTTTTCCTTTTCTGTTAAAAGAAAAAAGAAAAAAGGTGTGAGTACAATATACCTCTTCAAATTTTCTTTTTGGAAGGTTGCACTCTAGAGTTTTTTGGTCGATTTTCGACCTCAGTATCTTTTGGAGGGCAGGTGTCATTTACAGACCTGCAATTGGTGAATATTTAGTGACCTTTTGCAGTGGGTTTAAAGCTGCTGTTGTGGGAAACGGCCACAAGGATGCAGCATTTCTCCATTCCCAAATCTGGGTACTAGGGCAGCAGAGCCGTTCTGGAAGTCGTTTGCCTAGGTTGTAAATTTGAATGGAATGTGCCAGGAGAACCCCCCATAAGTTTATGTCTCATTACTCCTAGTTGGTTGTTTTAATTTTTTCAATTGGGGTAATGGTTAGAATGTTGCTTGTCCAAGGTGTACATACTCTGGTTCATCTACATATTCTATATACCTATTTATGTAGAGATTCTCTTCCCGTGTAAATTATTACACAGTGTTCCGTAAACCTTCCTTGCTATATGGTCGGTCTTTTTGATATATGTATATAATATGTATTTGTATACATATGGTAACGCTAATCTTCATTTATCCATTCCCCCCCACCTTTCCTTGTAGATAAGCATAGTTTTTTTTAATAAGTCTGTGATTGACTTTCTCTGTGGAAATATGTTCATTTGTGTCAGTTACTAGAGAACGCGTATAAGTGATATCATAGGATATAGGACTTTTGCTTTCCGACTTACCTCATGTTCTGTGATTATCTCCAAGATCATCTATGGTGTCTCAAAGAGCAGTGTTTCATTGTTTTCCATGGCTAGTATTCATTGTGTACATGGGCCGCTTCTTCTTTTTCCTTTCATCTGTTGATGGACATTTTGGTTGCTTCACTGTCTTGTCTATTGTGAATAAGGCTGCAGTGCAGCTTTTGCAGCCCGGGTCTTCTTCATTCTGGTCTTCTCAGGTGAGAGGCCCATTGGTGCGCCTGCTGGATTGAATGGTACCTCAATTTTTCCTTTTCAACGCAGCTCCTTTCTGTTCTCATTATTAGCGTTTAACCCTTTTACATCTCACCAGCAGCTAGAGGGTACACAGTTCTCTAAAACCTCTTCAGCATTGATTGTTTGTAGACTTTTTGCCAACGGTCAGTCGACGGGTGTGAGTTGAAAACTTTTTGTAGATTAGATTGCATGAGTCTAATACTTCCTGAGGTTGAGCTTTTATCCATTTTCCTTTCTTTGAAAAGAGAGTGAGTAAAACTTACCTCTTCATACGAGCTTCGTGAACATTTTGCCTGTTTTGAATTTTTTTTATCCATTCCCTACTTCAGCACAATTTGAGGGCAGGTGTCCTTTACAGCCCTGAGTCCTTGTGAATGGTAAGTGACCATTAGCTGTGGGTTAAAAGCTGCTGTTGCGGGAATCGGCCACAAGGCGGCAGCATTTCTCCTTTACCAAATCTGGTTACTAGGGCAACAGAGCCTTAGTGGAAGTGGTGTTCTAGGTTGTAAATTAGAATGGAATGTGCGAGGAAAAAGCCCTTTAAGTTTATGTCTCATTACTTCTTGTTGGTATTTTTAACTTAATTTTTATTTTTTATCACAGCAAACTTGATTACAATGTTTTGTTTGTTCTAGGTGTGCAAGATGTGGTTCTTTCACACATATACATATATCTATTTTTCTTCGGATCCTTTTCCCATGTCTGTTACGACACAATGTTGAGTAGTCTTCTCTTGGTATAGCGTAGGTCTTTGGTGATTATATATTTCACATGTGTTTGTATCTCTCTGTTAACCTCAATACGGTAATGTATCCAATCCTCACACCTTTCCATTTGGTGAACCATAAGTTTTTTAAATGAATCTATGATAGTGTTTCTCTGTGGAAATACCTTTGTTTGTATCATTTTTTCGGTAACACCTATATGTGATAGGATAGGATATGTGTCTTTCGCTTTCTCACTTACTCCAAGCTGCGTGATTACTTCTAGACTCATCTATGGTGCTGCAAATGGCATTGTTTCATTTTTTCACTAGCTCATATTCCATCTGTACATGGAGCAGTTCTTCTTTGTCCACCCATCTGTCGTTGGACTTTTTGGTTACTTCCATATCTTGGCGATTGTTATACTATGCAATGCAGATTTGCGTACCTGTGTCCTTCCAATTCTGTCTTCTTAGGTTATAGGTCCAGGCATAGGTCTGCTGGGTCATATGGTAGCTCAATGTTTACCTTTTAAAGGCACCTCTATTCCGTTCTCTTTAGTGGCTCTTTCCAGGTTACGTCCCACTTAAAGCGGAGGGTATGCATTTCTTCCCAGCACCTTCAGCATTTATTCTTTGTAGTTTTTGCTGATGGTTATTCTGAGTGGTGTGAGCTGATACCTCTTTGTGGTTGAATTTGCATGTGTCTCATAATGCGTTGAAATTGAGCTGTAAGACATGTCCTTTTTATTTTTCCAGCTGTGATGAGAGCTTATTTCTTCAAAGTGTTTTCTTCAAGTATGTGTCACCATTTGAAATATTTTGGCCATGATCTCCCTCAAGACATTTTGAGGGCAGGTTTCATTTACAGCCCTGCAGTACTTGTTCATGTGAAGTGACCATTAGCTCAGGCTTTAAACCTGCTTTTGCAGGTAACGGCCAGAGAGCGGCAATCTTTCTACGTTCCCCTTGCTGGTACTAGGGAAACAGACCTACCGGCCAGTGGTGTTCTTCGGTTATAAATTAGAGTGCAATGTGCCCGGATAAACCCACAAATGTTGATGTCTCCTTGCTTTTCTTTGTTTTTAAATTTAATTTATATTTATTATTAGAGTAATATCCCATTGTGTACGTGGACCACTTCTTCTTGGTGCATTCCTCGGTTGATGGACATTTTCATTGCTTCCAAGTGCTGGCTATGGTAAATATTGCTGGCATACTGGTTTGCCAGCCTGTGACTTTTTGATTCTCATTTTCTCAGGTGATAGGCCAAGCAGTGGTTGTGATTGATGGACTGGTAGCTCAATGTTTCCCTTTTCAAAGCACCTACGTTGTGTTTTCGTTAGTGGCTCTTTACATGCCCCCCCTTACAGCCGAGGGTACGCATTTCTCCACACTCCCTTCACCGTTTATTTTTTGCAGCATTTTTCCTAATGGCCATTCTGACTGCTGTGTGCTGATAGGGTTTTGTAATATGGGTATGCATGTCATGAAAATTTTTAAAATTCATCATATTCCTACGCCTTTTTCTTTTCTCTTAAAAGAAAAAAACCGTGAGTACAATATAGCTCTTGAAATTGTCTTCTTCGAAGGTTGCCCTCTTCTGAATTTTTTGGTCGATTTTTGACCCCAGAAATTTTCTGGAGGCCAGGCGCAATTTACAGAACTGCAAGTTGGTGAAAATTTAGTGACCTTTTGCAGTGGGTTCAAAGCTGCTGTTGTGGGAAACGTCCACAAGGAGGTAGCATTTCTCCATTCCCCAGTCCTGGTTCTAGGGCAGCAGAGCCTTTCTGGAAGTCATTGTCCTAGGTTGTAAATTAGAATGGAATTTGCCAGGAGAAATCCCCATAAGTTTATGTCTCATTACTTCTTCTTGGTTTTTAAAATTTTTTTAATCTGGGTAAAGTTTAGAATACTGTTTGTCCTAGGTGTACACAATCTGGTTCATTTGGACATTATGTATGTCTATTAATGTACAGATCCTCTTCCCATGTAAAATATTACACTGTTCCGTCGACCTCCCTTGTTATATGTTCGGTCTTTTTGATACATGTATATAATATGTATTTGAATATGTATAGTAACACTAATCTTCATTTCTCAATTTCCCCCCTCCTTTCCTTTTAGATGAGCATAGTTTGTGTTCTACGCCTGTGAGTGTCTTTCTCTTTAGAAATATGTTCATCTGTGTCAGTTATTAGATAATGCCATAAGTGATAATATAAGATATAGGTCTTTTGCTTTCCGACCTACTTCATGTTTTGTGATTATCTCCAGGCTCATCTATGGTGCCTCAAAGAGCAGTGCTTCAATGTTTTCCATGGCTAATATTCCATTGTGTACATGGACCACTTCTTCTTGGTGCATTCCTCTGTTGATGGACATTTTCGTTGCTTCCAAGTGTTGCCTATGGTAAATATTGCTGGAGTGCAGGATTGCCAGCCTGCGATTTTTGATTTTCATTTTCTCAGGTGATAGACCCAGCAGTGGGTATGATTGATTGATTGGTATGGTAGCTCAACGTTTACCTTTTCAAGGCACCTCAATTGTGCTTTCATTAGTGGCTCTTACCACGTCCCCCTTAGAATCGAGGGTACGCATTTCTCCACAATCACGTCAGCGTTTATCGTTTGCCGCATTTTTGTTGATGGCCATTCTGACTGGTGTGAGCTGATAGGTTTTTGTAATTTGGGTTTACATGTCTGTAACAATTCCTACAATTCATCCTTTTTCCACGCCTTTTCCTTTTCTGTTAAAAGAAAAAAGAAAAAAGGTGTGAGTACAATATACCTCTTCAAATTTTCTTTTTGGAAGGTTGCACTCTAGAGTTTTTTGGTCGATTTTCGACCTCAGTATCTTTTGGAGGGCAGGTGTCATTTACAGACCTGCAATTGGTGAATATTTAGTGACCTTTTGCAGTGGGTTTAAAGCTGCTGTTGTGGGAAACGGCCACAAGGATGCAGCATTTCTCCATTCCCAAATCTGGGTACTAGGGCAGCAGAGCCGTTCTGGAAGTCGTTTGCCTAGGTTGTAAATTTGAATGGAATGTGCCAGGAGAACCCCCCATAAGTTTATGTCTCATTACTCCTAGTTGGTTGTTTTAATTTTTTCAATTGGGGTAATGGTTAGAATGTTGCTTGTCCAAGGTGTACATACTCTGGTTCATCTACATATTCTATATACCTATTTATGTAGAGATCCTCTTCCCGTGTAAATTATTACACAGTGTTCCGTAAACCTTCCTTGCTATATGGTCGGTCTTTTTGATATATGTATATAATATGTATTTGTATACATATGGTAACGCTAATCTTCATTTATCCATTCCCCCCCACCTTTCCTTGTAGATAAGCATAGTTTTTTTTAATAAGTCTGTGATTGACTTTCTCTGTGGAAATATGTTCATTTGTGTCAGTTACTAGAGAACGCGTATAAGTGATATCATAGGATATAGGACTTTTGCTTTCCGACTTACCTCATGTTCTGTGATTATCTCCAAGATCATCTATGGTGTCTCAAAGAGCAGTGTTTCATTGTTTTCCATGGCTAGTATTCATTGTGTACATGGGCCGCTTCTTCTTTTTCCTTTCATCTGTTGATGGACATTTTGGTTGCTTCACTGTCTTGTCTATTGTGAATAAGGCTGCAGTGCAGCTTTTGCAGCCCGGGTCTTCTTCATTCTGGTCTTCTCAGGTGAGAGGCCCATTGGTGCGCCTGCTGGATTGAATGGTACCTCAATTTTTCCTTTTCAACGCAGCTCCTTTCTGTTCTCATTATTAGCGTTTAACCCTTTTACATCTCACCAGCAGCTAGAGGGTACACAGTTCTCTAAAACCTCTTCAGCATTGATTGTTTGTAGACTTTTTGCCAACGGTCAGTCGACGGGTGTGAGTTGAAAACTTTTTGTAGATTAGATTGCATGAGTCTAATACTTCCTGAGGTTGAGCTTTTATCCATTTTCCTTTCTTTGAAAAGAGAGTGAGTAAAACTTACCTCTTCATACGAGCTTCGTGAACATTTTGCCTGTTTTGAATTTTTTTTATCCATTCCCTACTTCAGCACAATTTGAGGGCAGGTGTCCTTTACAGCCCTGAGTCCTTGTGAATGGTAAGTGACCATTAGCTGTGGGTTAAAAGCTGCTGTTGCGGGAATCGGCCACAAGGCGGCAGCATTTCTCCTTTACCAAATCTGGTTACTAGGGCAACAGAGCCTTAGTGGAAGTGGTGTTCTAGGTTGTAAATTAGAATGGAATGTGCGAGGAAAAAGCCCTTTAAGTTTATGTCTCATTACTTCTTGTTGGTATTTTTAACTTAATTTTTATTTTTTATCACAGCAAACTTGATTACAATGTTTTGTTTGTTCTAGGTGTGCAAGATGTGGTTCTTTCACACATATACATATATCTATTTTTCTTCGGATCCTTTTCCCATGTCTGTTACGACACAATGTTGAGTAGTCTTCTCTTGGTATAGCGTAGGTCTTTGGTGATTATATATTTCACATGTGTTTGTATCTCTCTGTTAACCTCAATACGGTAATGTATCCAATCCTCACACCTTTCCATTTGGTGAACCATAAGTTTTTTAAATGAATCTATGATAGTGTTTCTCTGTGGAAATACCTTTGTTTGTATCATTTTTTCGGTAACACCTATATGTGATAGGATAGGATATGTGTCTTTCGCTTTCTCACTTACTCCAAGCTGCGTGATTACTTCTAGACTCATCTATGGTGCTGCAAATGGCATTGTTTCATTTTTTCACTAGCTCATATTCCATCTGTACATGGAGCAGTTCTTCTTTGTCCACCCATCTGTCGTTGGACTTTTTGGTTACTTCCATATCTTGGCGATTGTTATACTATGCAATGCAGATTTGCGTACCTGTGTCCTTCCAATTCTGTCTTCTTAGGTTATAGGTCCAGGCATAGGTCTGCTGGGTCATATGGTAGCTCAATGTTTACCTTTTAAAGGCACCTCTATTCCGTTCTCTTTAGTGGCTCTTTCCAGGTTACGTCCCACTTAAAGCGGAGGGTATGCATTTCTTCCCAGCACCTTCAGCATTTATTCTTTGTAGTTTTTGCTGATGGTTATTCTGAGTGGTGTGAGCTGATACCTCTTTGTGGTTGAATTTGCATGTGTCTCATAATGCGTTGAAATTGAGCTGTAAGACATGTCCTTTTTATTTTTCCAGCTGTGATGAGAGCTTATTTCTTCAAAGTGTTTTCTTCAAGTATGTGTCACCATTTGAAATATTTTGGCCATGATCTCCCTCAAGACATTTTGAGGGCAGGTTTCATTTACAGCCCTGCAGTACTTGTTCATGTGAAGTGACCATTAGCTCAGGCTTTAAACCTGCTTTTGCAGGTAACGGCCAGAGAGCGGCAATCTTTCTACGTTCCCCTTGCTGGTACTAGGGAAACAGACCTACCGGCCAGTGGTGTTCTTCGGTTATAAATTAGAGTGCAATGTGCCCGGATAAACCCACAAATGTTGATGTCTCCTTGCTTTTCTTTGTTTTTAAATTTAATTTATATTTATTATTAGAGTAATATCCCATTGTGTACGTGGACCACTTCTTCTTGGTGCATTCCTCGGTTGATGGACATTTTCATTGCTTCCAAGTGCTGGCTATGGTAAATATTGCTGGCATACTGGTTTGCCAGCCTGTGACTTTTTGATTCTCATTTTCTCAGGTGATAGGCCAAGCAGTGGTTGTGATTGATGGACTGGTAGCTCAATGTTTCCCTTTTCAAAGCACCTACGTTGTGTTTTCGTTAGTGGCTCTTTACATGCCCCCCCTTACAGCCGAGGGTACGCATTTCTCCACACTCCCTTCACCGTTTATTTTTTGCAGCATTTTTCCTAATGGCCATTCTGACTGCTGTGAGCTGATAGGGTTTTGTAATATGGGTATGCATGTCATGAAAATTTTTAAAATTCATCATATTCCTACGCCTTTTTCTTTTCTCTTAAAAGAAAAAAACCGTGAGTACAATATAGCTCTTGAAATTGTCTTCTTCGAAGGTTGCCCTCTTCTGAATTTTTTGGTCGATTTTTGACCCCAGAAATTTTCTGGAGGCCAGGCGCAATTTACAGAACTGCAAGTTGGTGAAAATTTAGTGACCTTTTGCAGTGGGTTCAAAGCTGCTGTTGTGGGAAACGTCCACAAGGAGGTAGCATTTCTCCATTCCCCAGTCCTGGTTCTAGGGCAGCAGAGCCTTTCTGGAAGTCATTGTCCTAGGTTGTAAATTAGAATGGAATTTGCCAGGAGAAATCCCCATAAGTTTATGTCTCATTACTTCTTCTTGGTTTTTAAAATTTTTTTAATCTGGGTAAAGTTTAGAATACTGTTTGTCCTAGGTGTACACAATCTGGTTCATTTGGACATTATGTATGTCTATTAATGTACAGATCCTCTTCCCATGTAAAATATTACACTGTTCCGTCGACCTCCCTTGTTATATGTTCGGTCTTTTTGATACATGTATATAATATGTATTTGAATATGTATAGTAACACTAATCTTCATTTCTCAATTTCCCCCCTCCTTTCCTTTTAGATGAGCATAGTTTGTGTTCTACGCCTGTGAGTGTCTTTCTCTTTAGAAATATGTTCATCTGTGTCAGTTATTAGATAATGCCATAAGTGATAATATAAGATATAGGTCTTTTGCTTTCCGACCTACTTCATGTTTTGTGATTATCTCCAGGCTCATCTATGGTGCCTCAAAGAGCAGTGCTTCAATGTTTTCCATGGCTAATATTCCATTGTGTACATGGACCACTTCTTCTTGGTGCATTCCTCTGTTGATGGACATTTTCGTTGCTTCCAAGTGTTGCCTATGGTAAATATTGCTGGAGTGCAGGATTGCCAGCCTGCGATTTTTGATTTTCATTTTCTCAGGTGATAGACCCAGCAGTGGGTATGATTGATTGATTGGTATGGTAGCTCAACGTTTACCTTTTCAAGGCACCTCAATTGTGCTTTCATTAGTGGCTCTTACCACGTCCCCCTTAGAATCGAGGGTACGCATTTCTCCACAATCACGTCAGCGTTTATCGTTTGCCGCATTTTTGTTGATGGCCATTCTGACTGGTGTGAGCTGATAGGTTTTTGTAATTTGGGTTTACATGTCTGTAAAAATTCCTACAATTCATCCTTTTTCCACGCCTTTTCCTTTTCTGTTAAAAGAAAAAAGAAAAAAGGTGTGAGTACAATATACCTCTTCAAATTTTCTTTTTGGAAGGTTGCACTCTAGAGTTTTTTGGTCGATTTTCGACCTCAGTATCTTTTGGAGGGCAGGTGTCATTTACAGACCTGCAATTGGTGAATATTTAGTGACCTTTTGCAGTGGGTTTAAAGCTGCTGCTGTGGGAAACGGCCACAAGGATGCAGCATTTCTCCATTCCCAAATCTGGGTACTAGGGCAGCAGAGCCGTTCTGGAAGTCGTTTGCCTAGGTTGTAAATTTGAATGGAATGTGCCAGGAGAACCCCCCATAAGTTTATGTCTCATTACTCCTAGTTGGTTGTTTTAATTTTTTCAATTGGGGTAATGGTTAGAATGTTGCTTGTCCAAGGTGTACATACTCTGGTTCATCTACATATTCTATATACCTATTTATGTAGAGATCCTCTTCCCGTGTAAATTATTACACAGTGTTCCGTAAACCTTCCTTGCTATATGGTCGGTCTTTTTGATATATGTATATAATATGTATTTGTATACATATGGTAACGCTAATCTTCATTTATCCATTCCCCCCCACCTTTCCTTGTAGATAAGCATAGTTTTTTTTAATAAGTCTGTGATTGACTTTCTCTGTGGAAATATGTTCATTTGTGTCAGTTACTAGAGAACGCGTATAAGTGATATCATAGGATATAGGACTTTTGCTTTCCGACTTACCTCATGTTCTGTGATTATCTCCAAGATCATCTATGGTGTCTCAAAGAGCAGTGTTTCATTGTTTTCCATGGCTAGTATTCATTGTGTACATGGGCCGCTTCTTCTTTTTCCTTTCATCTGTTGATGGACATTTTGGTTGCTTCACTGTCTTGTCTATTGTGAATAAGGCTGCAGTGCAGCTTTTGCAGCCCGGGTCTTCTTCATTCTGGTCTTCTCAGGTGAGAGGCCCATTGGTGCGCCTGCTGGATTGAATGGTACCTCAATTTTTCCTTTTCAACGCAGCTCCTTTCTGTTCTCATTATTAGCGTTTAACCCTTTTACATCTCACCAGCAGCTAGAGGGTACACAGTTCTCTAAAACCTCTTCAGCATTGATTGTTTGTAGACTTTTTGCCAACGGTCAGTCGACGGGTGTGAGTTGAAAACTTTTTGTAGATTAGATTGCATGAGTCTAATACTTCCTGAGGTTGAGCTTTTATCCATTTTCCTTTCTTTGAAAAGAGAGTGAGTAAAACTTACCTCTTCATACGAGCTTCGTGAACATTTTGCCTGTTTTGAATTTTTTTTATCCATTCCCTACTTCAGCACAATTTGAGGGCAGGTGTCCTTTACAGCCCTGAGTCCTTGTGAATGGTAAGTGACCATTAGCTGTGGGTTAAAAGCTGCTGTTGCGGGAATCGGCCACAAGGCGGCAGCATTTCTCCTTTACCAAATCTGGTTACTAGGGCAACAGAGCCTTAGTGGAAGTGGTGTTCTAGGTTGTAAATTAGAATGGAATGTGCGAGGAAAAAGCCCTTTAAGTTTATGTCTCATTACTTCTTGTTGGTATTTTTAACTTAATTTTTATTTTTTATCACAGCAAACTTGATTACAATGTTTTGTTTGTTCTAGGTGTGCAAGATGTGGTTCTTTCACACATATACATATATCTATTCTTCTTCGGATCCTTTTCCCATGTCTGTTACGACACAATGTTGAGTAGTCTTCTCTTGGTATAGCGTAGGTCTTTGGTGATTATATATTTCACATGTGTTTGTATCTCTCTGTTAACCTCAATACGGTAATGTATCCAATCCTCACACCTTTCCATTTGGTGAACCATAAGTTTTTTAAATGAATCTATGATAGTGTTTCTCTGTGGAAATACCTTTGTTTGTATCATTTTTTCGGTAACACCTATATGTGATAGGATAGGATATGTGTCTTTCGCTTTCTCACTTACTCCAAGCTGCGTGATTACTTCTAGACTCATCTATGGTGCTGCAAATGGCATTGTTTCATTTTTTCACTAGCTCATATTCCATCTGTACATGGAGCAGTTCTTCTTTGTCCACCCATCTGTCGTTGGACTTTTTGGTTACTTCCATATCTTGGCGATTGTTATACTATGCAATGCAGATTTGCGTACCTGTGTCCTTCCAATTCTGTCTTCTTAGGTTATAGGTCCAGGAATAGGTCTGCTGGGTCATATGGTAGCTCAATGTTTACCTTTTAAAGGCACCTCTATTCCGTTCTCTTTAGTGGCTCTTTCCAGGTTACGTCCCACTTAAAGCGGAGGGTATGCATTTCTTCCCAGCACCTTCAGCATTTATTCTTTGTAGTTTTTGCTGATGGTTATTCTGAGTGGTGTGAGCTGATACCTCTTTGTGGTTGAATTTGCATGTGTCTCATAATGCGTTGAAATTGAGCTGTAAGACATGTCCTTTTTATTTTTCCAGCTGTGATGAGAGCTTATTTCTTCAAAGTGTTTTCTTAAAGTATGTGTCACCATTTGAAATATTTTGGCCATGATCTCCCTCAAGACATTTTGAGGGCAGGTTTCATTTACAGCCCTGCAGTACTTGTTCATGTGAAGTGACCATTAGCTCAGGCTTTAAACCTGCTTTTGCAGGTAACGGCCAGAGAGCGGCAATCTTTCTACGTTCCCCTTGCTGGTACTAGGGAAACAGACCTACCGGCCAGTGGTGTTCTTCGGTTATAAATTAGAGTGCAATGTGCCCGGATAAACCCACAAATGTTGATGTCTCCTTGCTTTTCTTTGTTTTTAAATTTAATTTATATTTATTATTAGAGTAATATTCCATTGTGTACGTGGACCACTTCTTCTTGGTGCATTCCTCGGTTGATGGACATTTTCATTGCTTCCAAGTGCTGGCTATGGTAAATATTGCTGGCATACTGGTTTGCCAGCCTGTGACTTTTTGATTCTCATTTTCTCAGGTGATAGGCCAAGCAGTGGTTGTGATTGATGGACTGGTAGCTCAATGTTTCCCTTTTCAAAGCACCTACGTTGTGTTTTCGTTAGTGGCTCTTTACATGCCCCCCCTTACAGCCGAGGGTACGCATTTCTCCACACTCCCTTCACCGTTTATTTTTTGCAGCATTTTTCCTAATGGCCATTCTGACTGCTGTGAGCTGATAGGGTTTTGTAATATGGGTATGCATGTCATGAAAATTTTTAAAATTCATCATATTCCTACGCCTTTTTCTTTTCTCTTAAAAGAAAAAAACCGTGAGTACAATATAGCTCTTGAAATTGTCTTCTTCGAAGGTTGCCCTCTTCTGAATTTTTTGGTCGATTTTTGACCCCAGAAATTTTCTGGAGGCCAGGCGCAATTTACAGAACTGCAAGTTGGTGAAAATTTAGTGACCTTTTGCAGTGGGTTCAAAGCTGCTGTTGTGGGAAACGTCCACAAGGAGGTAGCATTTCTCCATTCCCCAGTCCTGGTTCTAGGGCAGCAGAGCCTTTCTGGAAGTCATTGTCCTAGGTTGTAAATTAGAATGGAATTTGCCAGGAGAAATCCCCATAAGTTTATGTCTCATTACTTCTTCTTGGTTTTTAAAATTTTTTTAATCTGGGTAAAGTTTAGAATACTGTTTGTCCTAGGTGTACACAATCTGGTTCATTTGGACATTATGTATGTCTATTAATGTACAGATCCTCTTCCCATGTAAAATATTACACTGTTCCGTCGACCTCCCTTGTTATATGTTCGGTCTTTTTGATACATGTATATAATATGTATTTGAATATGTATAGTAACACTAATCTTCATTTCTCAATTTCCCCCCTCCTTTCCTTTTAGATGAGCATAGTTTGTGTTCTACGCCTGTGAGTGTCTTTCTCTTTAGAAATATGTTCATCTGTGTCAGTTATTAGATAATGCCATAAGTGATAATATAAGATATAGGTCTTTTGCTTTCCGACCTACTTCATGTTTTGTGATTATCTCCAGGCTCATCTATGGTGCCTCAAAGAGCAGTGCTTCAATGTTTTCCATGGCTAATATTCCATTGTGTACATGGACCACTTCTTCTTGGTGCATTCCTCTGTTGATGGACATTTTCGTTGCTTCCAAGTGTTGCCTATGGTAAATATTGCTGGAGTGCAGGATTGCCAGCCTGCGATTTTTGATTTTCATTTTCTCAGGTGATAGACCCAGCAGTGGGTATGATTGATTGATTGGTATGGTAGCTCAACGTTTACCTTTTCAAGGCACCTCAATTGTGCTTTCATTAGTGGCTCTTACCACGTCCCCCTTAGAATCGAGGGTACGCATTTCTCCACAATCACGTCAGCGTTTATCGTTTGCCGCATTTTTGTTGATGGCCATTCTGACTGGTGTGAGCTGATAGGTTTTTGTAATTTGGGTTTACATGTCTGTAAAAATTCCTACAATTCATCCTTTTTCCACGCCTTTTCCTTTTCTGTTAAAAGAAAAAAGAAAAAAGGTGTGAGTACAATATACCTCTTCAAATTTTCTTTTTGGAAGGTTGCACTCTAGAGTTTTTTGGTCGATTTTCGACCTCAGTATCTTTTGGAGGGCAGGTGTCATTTACAGACCTGCAATTGGTGAATATTTAGTGACCTTTTGCAGTGGGTTTAAAGCTGCTGCTGTGGGAAACGGCCACAAGGATGCAGCATTTCTCCATTCCCAAATCTGGGTACTAGGGCAGCAGAGCCGTTCTGGAAGTCGTTTGCCTAGGTTGTAAATTTGAATGGAATGTGCCAGGAGAACCCCCCATAAGTTTATGTCTCATTACTCCTAGTTGGTTGTTTTAATTTTTTCAATTGGGGTAATGGTTAGAATGTTGCTTGTCCAAGGTGTACATACTCTGGTTCATCTACATATTCTATATACCTATTTATGTAGAGATCCTCTTCCCGTGTAAATTATTACACAGTGTTCCGTAAACCTTCCTTGCTATATGGTCGGTCTTTTTGATATATGTATATAATATGTATTTGTATACATATGGTAACGCTAATCTTCATTTATCCATTCCCCCCCACCTTTCCTTGTAGATAAGCATAGTTTTTTTTAATAAGTCTGTGATTGACTTTCTCTGTGGAAATATGTTCATTTGTGTCAGTTACTAGAGAACGCGTATAAGTGATATCATAGGATATAGGACTTTTGCTTTCCGACTTACCTCATGTTCTGTGATTATCTCCAAGATCATCTATGGTGTCTCAAAGAGCAGTGTTTCATTGTTTTCCATGGCTAGTATTCATTGTGTACATGGGCCGCTTCTTCTTTTTCCTTTCATCTGTTGATGGACATTTTGGTTGCTTCACTGTCTTGTCTATTGTGAATAAGGCTGCAGTGCAGCTTTTGCAGCCCGGGTCTTCTTCATTCTGGTCTTCTCAGGTGAGAGGCCCATTGGTGCGCCTGCTGGATTGAATGGTACCTCAATTTTTCCTTTTCAACGCAGCTCCTTTCTGTTCTCATTATTAGCGTTTAACCCTTTTACATCTCACCAGCAGCTAGAGGGTACACAGTTCTCTAAAACCTCTTCAGCATTGATTGTTTGTAGACTTTTTGCCAACGGTCAGTCGACGGGTGTGAGTTGAAAACTTTTTGTAGATTAGATTGCATGAGTCTAATACTTCCTGAGGTTGAGCTTTTATCCATTTTCCTTTCTTTGAAAAGAGAGTGAGTAAAACTTACCTCTTCATACGAGCTTCGTGAACATTTTGCCTGTTTTGAATTTTTTTTATCCATTCCCTACTTCAGCACAATTTGAGGGCAGGTGTCCTTTACAGCCCTGAGTCCTTGTGAATGGTAAGTGACCATTAGCTGTGGGTTAAAAGCTGCTGTTGCGGGAATCGGCCACAAGGCGGCAGCATTTCTCCTTTACCAAATCTGGTTACTAGGGCAACAGAGCCTTAGTGGAAGTGGTGTTCTAGGTTGTAAATTAGAATGGAATGTGCGAGGAAAAAGCCCTTTAAGTTTATGTCTCATTACTTCTTGTTGGTATTTTTAACTTAATTTTTATTTTTTATCACAGCAAACTTGATTACAATGTTTTGTTTGTTCTAGGTGTGCAAGATGTGGTTCTTTCACACATATACATATATCTATTCTTCTTCGGATCCTTTTCCCATGTCTGTTACGACACAATGTTGAGTAGTCTTCTCTTGGTATAGCGTAGGTCTTTGGTGATTATATATTTCACATGTGTTTGTATCTCTCTGTTAACCTCAATACGGTAATGTATCCAATCCTCACACCTTTCCATTTGGTGAACCATAAGTTTTTTAAATGAATCTATGATAGTGTTTCTCTGTGGAAATACCTTTGTTTGTATCATTTTTTCGGTAACACCTATATGTGATAGGATAGGATATGTGTCTTTCGCTTTCTCACTTACTCCAAGCTGCGTGATTACTTCTAGACTCATCTATGGTGCTGCAAATGGCATTGTTTCATTTTTTCACTAGCTCATATTCCATCTGTACATGGAGCAGTTCTTCTTTGTCCACCCATCTGTCGTTGGACTTTTTGGTTACTTCCATATCTTGGCGATTGTTATACTATGCAATGCAGATTTGCGTACCTGTGTCCTTCCAATTCTGTCTTCTTAGGTTATAGGTCCAGGAATAGGTCTGCTGGGTCATATGGTAGCTCAATGTTTACCTTTTAAAGGCACCTCTATTCCGTTCTCTTTAGTGGCTCTTTCCAGGTTACGTCCCACTTAAAGCGGAGGGTATGCATTTCTTCCCAGCACCTTCAGCATTTATTCTTTGTAGTTTTTGCTGATGGTTATTCTGAGTGGTGTGAGCTGATACCTCTTTGTGGTTGAATTTGCATGTGTCTCATAATGCGTTGAAATTGAGCTGTAAGACATGTCCTTTTTATTTTTCCAGCTGTGATGAGAGCTTATTTCTTCAAAGTGTTTTCTTAAAGTATGTGTCACCATTTGAAATATTTTGGCCATGATCTCCCTCAAGACATTTTGAGGGCAGGTTTCATTTACAGCCCTGCAGTACTTGTTCATGTGAAGTGACCATTAGCTCAGGCTTTAAACCTGCTTTTGCAGGTAACGGCCAGAGAGCGGCAATCTTTCTACGTTCCCCTTGCTGGTACTAGGGAAACAGACCTACCGGCCAGTGGTGTTCTTCGGTTATAAATTAGAGTGCAATGTGCCCGGATAAACCCACAAATGTTGATGTCTCCTTGCTTTTCTTTGTTTTTAAATTTAATTTATATTTATTATTAGAGTAATATTCCATTGTGTACGTGGACCACTTCTTCTTGGTGCATTCCTCGGTTGATGGACATTTTCATTGCTTCCAAGTGCTGGCTATGGTAAATATTGCTGGCATACTGGTTTGCCAGCCTGTGACTTTTTGATTCTCATTTTCTCAGGTGATAGGCCAAGCAGTGGTTGTGATTGATGGACTGGTAGCTCAATGTTTCCCTTTTCAAAGCACCTACGTTGTGTTTTCGTTAGTGGCTCTTTACATGCCCCCCCTTACAGCCGAGGGTACGCATTTCTCCACACTCCCTTCACCGTTTATTTTTTGCAGCATTTTTCCTAATGGCCATTCTGACTGCTGTGAGCTGATAGGGTTTTGTAATATGGGTATGCATGTCATGAAAATTTTTAAAATTCATCATATTCCTACGCCTTTTTCTTTTCTCTTAAAAGAAAAAAACCGTGAGTACAATATAGCTCTTGAAATTGTCTTCTTCGAAGGTTGCCCTCTTCTGAATTTTTTGGTCGATTTTTGACCCCAGAAATTTTCTGGAGGCCAGGCGCAATTTACAGAACTGCAAGTTGGTGAAAATTTAGTGACCTTTTGCAGTGGGTTCAAAGCTGCTGTTGTGGGAAACGTCCACAAGGAGGTAGCATTTCTCCATTCCCCAGTCCTGGTTCTAGGGCAGCAGAGCCTTTCTGGAAGTCATTGTCCTAGGTTGTAAATTAGAATGGAATTTGCCAGGAGAAATCCCCATAAGTTTATGTCTCATTACTTCTTCTTGGTTTTTAAAATTTTTTTAATCTGGGTAAAGTTTAGAATACTGTTTGTCCTAGGTGTACACAATCTGGTTCATTTGGACATTATGTATGTCTATTAATGTACAGATCCTCTTCCCATGTAAAATATTACACTGTTCCGTCGACCTCCCTTGTTATATGTTCGGTCTTTTTGATACATGTATATAATATGTATTTGAATATGTATAGTAACACTAATCTTCATTTCTCAATTTCCCCCCTCCTTTCCTTTTAGATGAGCATAGTTTGTGTTCTACGCCTGTGAGTGTCTTTCTCTTTAGAAATATGTTCATCTGTGTCAGTTATTAGATAATGCCATAAGTGATAATATAAGATATAGGTCTTTTGCTTTCCGACCTACTTCATGTTTTGTGATTATCTCCAGGCTCATCTATGGTGCCTCAAAGAGCAGTGCTTCAATGTTTTCCATGGCTAATATTCCATTGTGTACATGGACCACTTCTTCTTGGTGCATTCCTCTGTTGATGGACATTTTCGTTGCTTCCAAGTGTTGCCTATGGTAAATATTGCTGGAGTGCAGGATTGCCAGCCTGCGATTTTTGATTTTCATTTTCTCAGGTGATAGACCCAGCAGTGGGTATGATTGATTGATTGGTATGGTAGCTCAACGTTTACCTTTTCAAGGCACCTCAATTGTGCTTTCATTAGTGGCTCTTACCACGTCCCCCTTAGAATCGAGGGTACGCATTTCTCCACAATCACGTCAGCGTTTATCGTTTGCCGCATTTTTGTTGATGGCCATTCTGACTGGTGTGAGCTGATAGGTTTTTGTAATTTGGGTTTACATGTCTGTAAAAATTCCTACAATTCATCCTTTTTCCACGCCTTTTCCTTTTCTGTTAAAAGAAAAAAGAAAAAAGGTGTGAGTACAATATACCTCTTCAAATTTTCTTTTTGGAAGGTTGCACTCTAGAGTTTTTTGGTCGATTTTCGACCTCAGTATCTTTTGGAGGGCAGGTGTCATTTACAGACCTGCAATTGGTGAATATTTAGTGACCTTTTGCAGTGGGTTTAAAGCTGCTGCTGTGGGAAACGGCCACAAGGATGCAGCATTTCTCCATTCCCAAATCTGGGTACTAGGGCAGCAGAGCCGTTCTGGAAGTCGTTTGCCTAGGTTGTAAATTTGAATGGAATGTGCCAGGAGAACCCCCCATAAGTTTATGTCTCATTACTCCTAGTTGGTTGTTTTAATTTTTTCAATTGGGGTAATGGTTAGAATGTTGCTTGTCCAAGGTGTACATACTCTGGTTCATCTACATATTCTATATACCTATTTATGTAGAGATCCTCTTCCCGTGTAAATTATTACACAGTGTTCCGTAAACCTTCCTTGCTATATGGTCGGTCTTTTTGATATATGTATATAATATGTATTTGTATACATATGGTAACGCTAATCTTCATTTATCCATTCCCCCCCACCTTTCCTTGTAGATAAGCATAGTTTTTTTTAATAAGTCTGTGATTGACTTTCTCTGTGGAAATATGTTCATTTGTGTCAGTTACTAGAGAACGCGTATAAGTGATATCATAGGATATAGGACTTTTGCTTTCCGACTTACCTCATGTTCTGTGATTATCTCCAAGATCATCTATGGTGTCTCAAAGAGCAGTGTTTCATTGTTTTCCATGGCTAGTATTCATTGTGTACATGGGCCGCTTCTTCTTTTTCCTTTCATCTGTTGATGGACATTTTGGTTGCTTCACTGTCTTGTCTATTGTGAATAAGGCTGCAGTGCAGCTTTTGCAGCCCGGGTCTTCTTCATTCTGGTCTTCTCAGGTGAGAGGCCCATTGGTGCGCCTGCTGGATTGAATGGTACCTCAATTTTTCCTTTTCAACGCAGCTCCTTTCTGTTCTCATTATTAGCGTTTAACCCTTTTACATCTCACCAGCAGCTAGAGGGTACACAGTTCTCTAAAACCTCTTCAGCATTGATTGTTTGTAGACTTTTTGCCAACGGTCAGTCGACGGGTGTGAGTTGAAAACTTTTTGTAGATTAGATTGCATGAGTCTAATACTTCCTGAGGTTGAGCTTTTATCCATTTTCCTTTCTTTAAAAAGAGAGTGAGTAAAACTTACCTCTTCATACGAGCTTCGTGAACATTTTGCCTGTTTTGAATTTTTTTTATCCATTCCCTACTTCAGCACAATTTGAGGGCAGGTGTCCTTTACAGCCCTGAGTCCTTGTGAATGGTAAGTGACCATTAGCTGTGGGTTAAAAGCTGCTGTTGCGGGAATCGGCCACAAGGCGGCAGCATTTCTCCTTTACCAAATCTGGTTACTAGGGCAACAGAGCCTTAGTGGAAGTGGTGTTCTAGGTTGTAAATTAGAATGGAATGTGCGAGGAAAAAGCCCTTTAAGTTTATGTCTCATTACTTCTTGTTGGTATTTTTAACTTAATTTTTATTTTTTATCACAGCAAACTTGATTACAATGTTTTGTTTGTTCTAGGTGTGCAAGATGTGGTTCTTTCACACATATACATATATCTATTTTTCTTCGGATCCTTTTCCCATGTCTGTTACGACACAATGTTGAGTAGTCTTCTCTTGGTATAGCGTAGGTCTTTGGTGATTATATATTTCACATGTGTTTGTATCTCTCTGTTAACCTCAATACGGTAATGTATCCAATCCTCACACCTTTCCATTTGGTGAACCATAAGTTTTTTAAATGAATCTATGATAGTGTTTCTCTGTGGAAATACCTTTGTTTGTATCATTTTTCGGTAACACCTATATGTGATAGGATAGGATATGTGTCTTTCGCTTTCTCACTTACTCCAAGCTGCGTGATTACTTCTAGACTCATCTATGGTGCTGCAAATGGCATTGTTTCATTTTTTCACTAGCTCATATTCCATCTGTACATGGAGCAGTTCTTCTTTGTCCACCCATCTGTCGTTGGACTTTTTGGTTACTTCCATATCTTGGCGATTGTTATACTATGCAATGCAGATTTGCGTACCTGTGTCCTTCCAATTCTGTCTTCTTAGGTTATAGGTCCAGGAATAGGTCTGCTGGGTCATATGGTAGCTCAATGTTTACCTTTTAAAGGCACCTCTATTCCGTTCTCTTTAGTGGCTCTTTCCAGGTTACGTCCCACTTAAAGCGGAGGGTATGCATTTCTTCCCAGCACCTTCAGCATTTATTCTTTGTAGTTTTGCTGATGGTTATTCTGAGTGGTGTGAGCTGATACCTCTTTGTGGTTGAATTTGCATGTGTCTCATAATGCGTTGAAATTGAGCTGTAAGACATGTCCTTTTTATTTTTCCAGCTGTGATGAGAGCTTATTTCTTCAAAGTGTTTTCTTAAAGTATGTGTCACCATTTGAAATATTTTGGCCATGATCTCCCTCAAGACATTTTGAGGGCAGGTTTCATTTACAGCCCTGCAGTACTTGTTCATGTGAAGTGACCATTAGCTCAGGCTTTAAACCTGCTTTTGCAGGTAACGGCCAGAGAGCGGCAATCTTTCTACGTTCCCCTTGCTGGTACTAGGGAAACAGACCTACCGGCCAGTGGTGTTCTTCGGTTATAAATTAGAGTGCAATGTGCCCGGATAAACCCACAAATGTTGATGTCTCCTTGCTTTTCTTTGTTTTTAAATTTAATTTATATTTATTATTAGAGTAATATTCCATTGTGTACGTGGACCACTTCTTCTTGGTGCATTCCTCGGTTGATGGACATTTTCATTGCTTCCAAGTGCTGGCTATGGTAAATATTGCTGGCATACTGGTTTGCCAGCCTGTGACTTTTGATTCTCATTTTCTCAGGTGATAGGCCAAGCAGTGGTTGTGATTGATGGACTGGTAGCTCAATGTTTCCCTTTTCAAAGCACCTACGTTGTGTTTTCGTTAGTGGCTCTTTACATGCCCCCCCTTACAGCCGAGGGTACGCATTTCTCCACACTCCCTTCACCGTTTATTTTTTGCAGCATTTTTCCTAATGGCCATTCTGACTGCTGTGAGCTGATAGGGTTTTGTAATATGGGTATGCATGTCATGAAAATTTTTAAAATTCATCATATTCCTACGCCTTTTTCTTTTCTCTTAAAAGAAAAAAACCGTGAGTACAATATAGCTCTTGAAATTGTCTTCTTCGAAGGTTGCCCTCTTCTGAATTTTTTGGTCGATTTTTGACCCCAGAAATTTTCTGGAGGCCAGGCGCAATTTACAGAACTGCAAGTTGGTGAAAATTTAGTGACCTTTTGCAGTGGGTTCAAAGCTGCTGTTGTGGGAAACGTCCACAAGGAGGTAGCATTTCTCCATTCCCCAGTCCTGGTTCTAGGGCAGCAGAGCCTTTCTGGAAGTCATTGTCCTAGGTTGTAAATTAGAATGGAATTTGCCAGGAGAAATCCCCATAAGTTTATGTCTCATTACTTCTTCTTGGTTTTTAAAATTTTTTTAATCTGGGTAAAGTTTAGAATACTGTTTGTCCTAGGTGTACACAATCTGGTTCATTTGGACATTATGTATGTCTATTAATGTACAGATCCTCTTCCCATGTAAAATATTACACTGTTCCGTCGACCTCCCTTGTTATATGTTCGGTCTTTTTGATACATGTATATAATATGTATTTGAATATGTATAGTAACACTAATCTTCATTTCTCAATTTCCCCCCTCCTTTCCTTTTAGATGAGCATAGTTTGTGTTCTACGCCTGTGAGTGTCTTTCTCTTTAGAAATATGTTCATCTGTGTCAGTTATTAGATAATGCCATAAGTGATAATATAAGATATAGGTCTTTTGCTTTCCGACCTACTTCATGTTTTGTGATTATCTCCAGGCTCATCTATGGTGCCTCAAAGAGCAGTGCTTCAATGTTTTCCATGGCTAATATTCCATTGTGTACATGGACCACTTCTTCTTGGTGCATTCCTCTGTTGATGGACATTTTCGTTGCTTCCAAGTGTTGCCTATGGTAAATATTGCTGGAGTGCAGGATTGCCAGCCTGCGATTTTTGATTTTCATTTTCTCAGGTGATAGACCCAGCAGTGGGTATGATTGATTGATTGGTATGGTAGCTCAACGTTTACCTTTTCAAGGCACCTCAATTGTGCTTTCATTAGTGGCTCTTACCACGTCCCCCTTAGAATCGAGGGTACGCATTTCTCCACAATCACGTCAGCGTTTATCGTTTGCCGCATTTTTGTTGATGGCCATTCTGACTGGTGTGAGCTGATAGGTTTTTGTAATTTGGGTTTACATGTCTGTAAAAATTCCTACAATTCATCCTTTTTCCACGCCTTTTCCTTTTCTGTTAAAAGAAAAAAGAAAAAAGGTGTGAGTACAATATACCTCTTCAAATTTTCTTTTTGGAAGGTTGCACTCTAGAGTTTTTTGGTCGATTTTCGACCTCAGTATCTTTTGGAGGGCAGGTGTCATTTACAGACCTGCAATTGGTGAATATTTAGTGACCTTTTGCAGTGGGTTTAAAGCTGCTGCTGTGGGAAACGGCCACAAGGATGCAGCATTTCTCCATTCCCAAATCTGGGTACTAGGGCAGCAGAGCCGTTCTGGAAGTCGTTTGCCTAGGTTGTAAATTTGAATGGAATGTGCCAGGAGAACCCCCCATAAGTTTATGTCTCATTACTCCTAGTTGGTTGTTTTAATTTTTTCAATTGGGGTAATGGTTAGAATGTTGCTTGTCCAAGGTGTACATACTCTGGTTCATCTACATATTCTATATACCTATTTATGTAGAGATCCTCTTC